>NW_004949101.1:4507552-4511054 GCF_000317375.1 Microtus ochrogaster | reverse complement strand
GCTCTGCCGCGAACTCACCACCTCTCCATGTCTGGGGTTGTCTTTTTCTAATCGTGTGTGTGTGTGTGTGTGTGTGTGTGTGTGTGTGTGTGTGTGTGCGCGCGCGCGCGCGCGCGCGCACCCGTGACTCTTCCCCGCAACTTCAGATCAAGTTGGCACAGCCACGTGTGCTCTGCCGCGAACTCACCACCTCTCCATGTCTGGGTTTCCCTTTGGGTCTTCGTTACATGCTCCTTCTGGAAATTTTCAACTTTTTTTTTTTTTTCAAAGTTAAGGGGAAAGGAATTTTTCCAGAGCTCAAAGTTGTTGGCTCAGACGCACTGGTTGTGGGAGGGAGGGCTTGAATAAGAAGAACTAAAGAGCTGCCGTGGAATGGGGGTTTGGGGAGGACAACAGAAGACTCCAAGAACTGGGTGCAGACCCTCCCCATCCTACCTCACCTCCCCGACTCCTCCTGGATCTGGGATGTCTGTGGGCCCTTACCTGGGCCTTGGTTACCCCTTAACCACCCCATTATTGATTGGTCTCCCTTCAGCCCAGCATAACATGTAGGCTCAAAATTCTACTGCTGGAGCAGAGGTGGGGAGAAAGGAGGACTGGGGTGGATGCTCCTCCAGCTTGGAAGTGGGAGAAATCCATCATCTCTCCCTTTCCTTTCCCCCTTGGCTGGTCTCTCCCTGTCTCAGACTACACCAGAAATCAACTGTGGAGGAAAAGAACTTTCTGGGCTCCACCTTTTAGTGAAGTTGCTGAAAAGCAAAAGAGGTTCCTCCCAAATCTGGATCCCTGGGATAGCGGGGCTGGTCCAGCCTTCTTGTTCAGACCCTACTTGGCCTCCACTTTCTCCACATTGTCTTCTTCCTCCCACAGCACGTTGACTGTCTGCCAAACCATTTCTCTCCTGGCTCTAAACTTTTGTCAGGAAAAAAAGATGAAATCAGCACTTGGAGAGCTGGAAGGGGAAAAACAGCTGCTTTTAACAAAATGGGAGAGAGGAGGGAGGCCCAGCATCTGGATCAGGGTGGAAAGTCTGAGGTCCGGGAGGACACGCAGCTCACATATGTGAGGTCCTGCAAGCACACAAACCCTCCCCAATGGCCCCTGTGCTGTATGCGTTAGACTCAGACATATTTGATACATATATTAATCTCCCTGAAAGCAAATTTTTTTTCCCTTCACCTTAGCAATATGGGGACAAAACATTTCTCTTTCCTCTTTGCTCTCCTACAAGAAAAACTGTAGCCCACATACTTGGGGCTTGAGAAAGAGTGTTGGGGTCTATGGCACTGTTCCCCAAGGTGAAGTTGTTGGGTTTGGCCACTCTATAGCGTATACTACAGGGTACTTGGGCCTACGAATCCAAACCTAGTTGTTTTTTACCCCAGAGGAGCAGGAGAACTAGATTTTTACATGAAAAACACCTGAGATTTAAATGTTGACAACTAATTTAGAAGCTGGAAGTGCTGAGCAGTTAACCTAGTCCTGAACAAACAGACAATACCTCAGGGTGGAGCAGGAACTTGACACCTATGAGACTGGTTTCCTGGAGGAAGGCTGACACCAGAACTGGCCTGGAGCAGACAGTTGTTGTCACCCCATTCTACACTTTGGCTCCTTCTTTGCCTTTGGTGTGTCCCAAGCCCCTCCCAAGTCTGAAGAACTCCTCTTTCTGCAGTGTGGCTGAGGCCCTTTCCTGAGGCTGTTGCAGTCCCCTTGTGTGAGGGGACAGTATATCAGTTGATTTGATTGACAACTTGATTGAATTAAGAAACACCTGGAGCTTGCTCAGAGACTGGTCATTGCTTAAAAGCGATTGCTGGCCAAGTGGTGGTGGCTCACGCTTTTAATCCCAGCACTCAGGAGGCAGAGGCAAGTGGATCTCTAGGAGTTTGAGGTCAGCTACACAGAGAAACCCTGTCTCAGATAGATAGATAGATAGATAGATAGATAGATAGATAGATAGATAGATAGATAGATAGATAGATAGATAGATAGATAGAGCAATTGCTGGTCTTGCAGAGGACCCAGCAACCAGTTCAAGTAACTTACAACCACCTGTAACTCCAGATCCAGGGGATCCAACACCCCTCCAGACTCTACACCTGAACATACAAACACATGAATAAAAATATTTAAAAAATAAAACTAAACTAACTAAAAAAAAAAACTTTCATTAATGAGGGGCACGTCTGAGTATTGTTTCCAGACCCGGTTGACCAAGAAAGGAAGGCCCACCCAGTATGCAGACAGCAGCAGCCCACGGGCTGGGGTCTCAGACTGCACACAAAGAGAAAAGGAACGCAGTTGAGCTGAGTTCTGGTATTTCCCCTCTCTACTTCCTAGTTGGCACCACTGAATGACTGCTCCTACCTCTTTACCTGCCCCTCCCTGACAGACTGTCTTCCTCTGAACTGTGAACCAAAACAAAGCCCTCCCGACTCGTGTCACTTCTGGGAAGATATCTGGTCACAGCAAAGAGGACGGTCACTAACACTGTGAGCTCATGGTGCTTAGAATCTACCTTCTTCCTCCAGGAGTGAGATCCTTCATCACCAGCTTAGGTAAGGGTGGGACCATGTAGGTCCCTTGCAAAGGTGTTTCTCTCCCACCTCTTGAGACCATGCTGATTTCATCCTCTGGGGGCTTCGCCTGAGAGACTGCTCTTAGCTTGGTGTCCTTGCTGCCCGGAACTGCTTCCTCCATTTCCCCCTGAGAGCACTTCCTTAATAATTCACCGGCACACAAGGCCTCTCCAGGATCCCTTCTGGAACCCAGCCATGGATAGAGACAACTCCTACTACAACAGGAAAAAAAAATTGACACACACAGCTAAGAAGTACCTCAGAGGACATGGATGTAAAAGACCTCATCAGTAAGAGGGCATTGTCTAAGAATCAACTTAGGATGCTTGGCTCCTTCCTTTGAGCTTTCTGCTCTCCTACCTGACCCCTATCTCTGCATGACACCCCTCCATAGACTTGGAACTGTTCTCAAATCTCTTCTCATTCTTCCCCAACTATTTGACAGACAATATGTGCCTAACCCCAGCCCAGCCCAGGTTCAGCAAATTCTAGACCACCTGCTCCAGTGGCTGATACAAGCTAAGTTTAAGTCATGTCTTGAATGAAATTTACCCACAGTGAGTGGGCCCGAGAGAATTCAGTTATCCTGGTAGTGGGAACACAGATGCAATCTGGAGGGTGTAAGGCTGGGAACCCCAGGGAGATCCTGCTGAAAACAAACTACAGGGATGGATGGATGAGAGAATTGAAGGGAAAGGCTCCCACGGCCCAAGTTCTTTCTGTTGCTTGCTACCAAAAGCATCCTGACGCTTGATTCTCAAACATAACTGTGGCTTTTGGAAATCCATGGAGCTCCCAAGACAGAGAGGAGCAAGGCACAGTGGAAGCAGGGCTGGTTCTTGCAGCTGGTGAGCACTGAGAGCAGGGGGCACAGCGTGGAGGGAAGGTAGGGAACGAGGAGAGAGAGAGAGAGAGAGAGA
>NW_004949101.1:4502673-4507452 GCF_000317375.1 Microtus ochrogaster | reverse complement strand
GGAGAGAGAGAGAGAGAGGGGGGGGGTGGAGAGGAGAGAGAGAGGTGTGGGGAGGAGAAACACATGAAAGGAAGCCTGTCGCCAGAAATGGCTAGAAACTCTTCCCCACCTGGGCTACTCACAACAACAACAAAGCCCAGCAATGCGCAAACATGGGAGAAGTCAGGTGCTATGTGAATGACCTGCCAAAGGCATGAGACACCTGGCCCGGGACTCTTTTCGTCGTTCATTCTGGGGAGCGCCTTTCTCTTTCTTAGTAAACCGTCTCTATTTCTATCACCTGTGCATTCTGGTGGGGTTTCTGTTGTTATTGCTCGTTTTGTTTCGGTTTCAGTTCGTCCCGGGACACAAGAACCTGGCTATTCCAGTAGATGCACTCCACCCTGGATGTAAGTCTGCATCTTACAATAGACTGTATCCAGAGCCAAATGCTGCCTCCAAGAATACCAGCCTTCCCATAAACATGAATGTCCCCTGCTGACCCCCCCCCCAGGCTTTATCAGTCACCAATGTCATGTCATAATCTACCCACCAAGTACCCCCAGTGCCTCATCTCCCTCAAGCCCCTTCCTTCCATCTGGCTAGAGATCAAACTGACTGGACTACATAGAGTAATGGGAAGCTGTGGCTTAAGTCAGATGTATTGGGCCAATCTCCCTGGGGGAAAAAAAAATCTAAATATCTTCTCTTTCTGGTTTTATTCTTTTTTTCCTCTTTTCTTTCTTTCTTTTTCTTTTTCTTTCTTTTTTTTTTTAAATGAGCAAATCCAATAATCCAATGTAGACCTGAAGAAGCTAGGCTTGGAAAACACTAATATAAGGCCTCCTACCACAACAATGGCTTAAAATGTTTAAGCCTCAGAAATCCAAACACTGGGGTCTTCTGTTTCTGGTAGCCTTTATATTAAGAATTCATGTGGTAGCCAAGAAAGCAGCATATGAGTCAGAGTAATGCACCAAACCAAGGTGGGTACCTCCACTGCCAGCCCAGAGAAAGGGGGTGTCAAGTACAGCATGTGATGGGGGAGGGGCCCTAGGAAGCCCCAGCAAGGAATGAGGAAGAGGACAGGGAAGAGAGAGAGGCCACTGCAGAGTGACTTATGGTCCTCCTGAAGTGGGGGGAAGGGGGAAGATGCCCCAAGGAAGGAACAGAGAGGACACACACACTCCGAGTCACCCCTAGCAGTCAGAGGCAGGTGGGTGCTCAGTTGCCACCTCTCAGCAGCTGCCGAGAAGTCCTGCTCTGGTTTCCTTGGTCTCAGGCAAGAGTCATCTGGGGACAACTGGGGGGTTGTTGCTTTTGGTGTGTTTGGTTTTTAATCATAACTTCTAGGTCCCACTTTCTGTAAGCTAACATTGTGAGACTGGGTCAACCTGAGCTGGGGGCTGCTGTGTGGGAAACCCTGCTCTTGCAGACTCCTCAGACCCTCAGGGCCCTCTGAGTCTACAGGTTCAAGGCCTCTTTGCACAAGTTCAGCCGAGGATGGAAACCCTGAGAAAACACTCCTGAAGGAGAGACAAACCATTTATTGGCAGGAACCGCAGCTGGTGGAGGCTCGAGAAATGAGCTTTTTGGCCTTAATTCAGCTGTTCGTGCTCATGTGACATAAACTGAGCTCAATCCACAGAATTTCCTTAGAAAGAAAAGGCGGGAGGGGGGGGGGGAGGAATCAAGCATATTTTCTGAGGTTTAATTTCCTTCCAGTGTCCTTAAGAAATCCCCCTAAAAGCTTAGGCTGCCTCAACCCTGGTCTCCAGCAGGAGCATCAAAGACTTTTAAATTGAGACCCAGGGTGAGTTAGCTAAAGTAAATAAAACCCAGAGGATGAGGGAAATTAAAAAATAGAGCATCTCAGAGAAACCAAGTCTCCACCAAAAATCAAAAAGAAGGAAACTTGTTGGGGGAGGGGAGCTGGAGAGGGGAGGATATGGAATTCCAAGAGTTTAAACGCAAGCCAAGAAGGAATTAGCATTGACAGATTTAGCAAATAAAAACACTGGGTGCCTGGCTCGATTTGTATTTTAGACGATAATTTTTATGGTCTGCCCTGCAATATCTCAGACGTTCTTTTATCAAATATTTCATGCAATAAACTTGCAGCAAAATATTATTCATTGCCCATCTGAAAGTCAAATTTAACTGGGCATCCTGAGATCTTTATCTGACAACCCTAAATCGTACGTTAAAATTTACGTTTCAGTGGGGCTGGAGAGATGGCTCAGCGGTTAAGAGCACTGGCCACTCTGGCCCTTCTTCCAAAGGACCTGGGTTCAATTCCCAGCACTCACGTGACTGTTCCAGGGAATGGGCATCCTCACATAGACATACGTGCTAGCAAAACCCCAACGTGCATACGGTTGTCTACTTAGACACCCTTCACCAGATGCCTTTGCCTTAGATTGGTCAGCCCCGCTTCAGTGGGGGCTTGCTAGTCATTTATGTAGGTGTCCCCTGCTTTTGAGGGTATATCCCCCCTTTGGGGCTTACAACACAAAGAGAGGAAGACTGCGAGAGGAGGTCCATCGCGTGGAGGTCAAGAGGAGCCAGTATCCTTGAACCTTCTATCACTCATAGGTCACCGGAATGGCCCTGCTCAGCTGGAGGAATTCCAGCACTGTCTCCTTCCTGCTGTGATTTGGGGGGGGGGGTCCCTGCAAGAGGGTGGAGAGCTGCCACGTTCCAGGCCCGGAGTGGCGCAGAAGGGGACTACACAAACACACACACACACACACACACACACACACACACACACCTGCCACATGCCAGTCCTGGAATGGCGCTGAAGGGGACCACACACACCCTGTCCCGAAGGGGGGGGGGGAGCGCTCTCCTCGCCTCCCTCTGCCCTGCACACACACACACACACACACACACACACACACACACACTCCTGTTCCCGAGAGATGCTCTCCTCGCCTCCCTGCGCCCTACATTTTCCTCCCTGGCGGTCTCCGCGGTTCTGGCTACCCCCACCTCCATCCCTCCCCCCCCCCTCCAAATAAGGAAGCTGCTCGCCTAACCGCAGGCGAGATGCCTGGTCTGGTCCCCGCCCCCAGGCTGAATCCAGCTGCCAACGAGGCAGCTGTGGGAGGGGCGGGGGGGGGGGACACAATCCTGCTGCCCGGATCCCTATTCAAATGCTGCGGTGCGGGGCGCAGCGCGGGCCCCCGTCGCTCGGAGGCACCTGCAGGACAACCGCGTCAAGGTCGAGGTGAGAACCAGGCTTTCAGGGCTGCCTGGACCGCTTAGCTCTTTCGCTCCGCGGGGCTCCAAAAAGCGGAAGATGACGTGGCGGAGCGAGGAAGCGCCACATCCTCGGATACAGTCGCTCCACTCCCAGGAACTGACCCAAAGGAAATAATCCAGTCCAAGAAAGAGAGAATATCCGGAGCTAGAGTAACACATGGGAAATGGATTAACCAACCTCCGTACATCAGTGCCATAGAATGCTTTGATTTTGTGCGTCGTTTAGGTAACCGTGACCACTTGGTATCACCCTGCTCGCATCTGGATACAGAGACAGGGTATAACCAGGTCTCCTTTTTTTTTTGCCCTCTGGGGATTCACAGGGAAAATGAGAGAGAGGAATTTAGAACCCGGGTGCAACAGATCTGAGCACGGGTATGTGTCCTCATCTGTAAAATGCGAACACTTCATAGAGAAGCGATGAGGGAAGGTAACACCGAGAATCTACCCCTCGGTGAATTCTAAACAGCCACCAACAGTTCAGACCAGCGCTGTGGCTGTTGCTGTTGTAGGAACGTGCCAGGTGCCACGAGAAAGAGTTATTGAGGGTACACAGAAGTGAAAGTACCACAGCAGAAGCTGCAGAGGCTAGAAAACACACGGGGATGTGTTTAATTATGCCTGGGGATGGACCAAAGAAGCCCCAACATGATAATTCAGCTGGGTCCTGAAGGACATAGAGACATTTTCTGGGTAGACAAGAATGCAAATATGTTTCAGGCAAAGCTAGCTTAGTAGTCTGGAGGGAGGGAAAAGGGAGCAGGGGAATTGCAAAAGCTACTTCTAAATGTCTTGTAGGGAACAGATTTCCAGTTGCACAGGCTCACGTGGGCCAGGCCACGCCCTCCTGCTATGAAGCCTTGGCTCCGCCCATCAGAGACCCCTCTAAGCCCACCTGTGCCTTATGGATAGGTTCCATCTTTGGAGGGTGATCTCAAATCACTGCTGCTCTGAGACCAGTGTTGGAAGGGAAGGTTCTGGGTGTTTTTCTTTCTTTCCCCATGATTCTTGGCAACTGTGAAAACTTACCATACAGAGAGATATTGGGAAAAACGGGAGTAAGTCATTTTTATGTCCGGTGACTCGTCTGTAACGAGTCTTTCTCTGTCCCACCAGCTAACTCCCAAATAATGACATGGAGACTCCTTATTAGTATAAAAGCTCAGCCTTAGCTTAGGCGCGTCCCGCTAGCTCTTATAACTTAAATGAACCTGCTTCTATTAATCTATGTTTTACCACGTGGCTTTTACCTCTATCCTACGTGTGTCCACCTTGATTCCGTCTCCTCCTCTACCTCTCTCTCCCCGGAAATCCCGCCTATCTCTCCTGCCTAACTATTGGTGTTCAGCTTTTTATTATATCAATCACAGCAATACATGTTCACAGTGTACAAATATTCTACAATATAAATCCAAGTGAATGGACCTCCCTCCGTGTTCTTGAAAGAAGGGACTGTGGTGGTAATCTAATCATAATATTATTCATAATATTCCATAAATGTGATCACTAATACACATCAAGCACTGAGCTGTT
>NW_004949101.1:4500414-4502338 GCF_000317375.1 Microtus ochrogaster | reverse complement strand
GAAGTGGGTTCTGCTAACAGATAGCTCTCCATTAACAGCCAATCTGGGTGTGGGGTAGGCTCTGTCAATAGAACGATTCCTAACATAATTATTTTAGGAGGAAATTGGCTCCTAACACTGAGCATCCCTCATCTCCATTCAATCAGCCATCCTTACCCCCTACCTATAGATACAACACCTGGAGTTGTTTGTTTGCTTTTGTGTTTGGGTGCTGGGATAGACACCTGTACATTCCAGGCAGACGCTCTACCACTGAGCTACACCAACCCCAATTGTGGCTTGAGATCCGCCAGCTAGAAAGGATGAATCTGGGATTCAAGCCAGAGCTGCCTCTCTTACTCCAGAGCCCACCTCCTTACTCCAGGGCTATGCTACCACAAAATGGAAACGAGTCTATTGGGTCAAGAGGAAGAGGGCAGGGCTTATGAAATCGTTGATTTAACTGGTAAAACGGTCACAAGCACATCAGGGGCCATAGCTGCAGGCCATGTAAAACCACAACCGCCCAGGGCCTGTCAACACAGGGAACTTAATGTAGGAAACTGGCTGTTGAATTGTTCAGGAGCTGAACTAAAACTGTATCAGCTGGAAGCTATTGTTACCACCACGAGGCCTGGGCAGGAGAGGACAACAGCAGATGACCCTGAGCCAACAATTTGAGGCCACAGCAGGAAGAGTTGCCACCACTGCCTGAGTTGGCACCCTGGCATCCCCAGTCTCCACTCTTCAGCCTTCCTCTCCCACTCACTTAACCAAATCTACTGGGCAGCCATGGCCAAGGGAGCCCTCTGCAGTGTGGAACAGAAAGTGGAAAGTGGTGGGCAGGGTGGGGGTGGGGATGACGGTACAAACACAGGCACAGAAAGACACCCTTCCCACCCAGACAACTGCCCTTGAAGGTGGCTGTCCTCATCCCATTTTAGAGATGAGGACGCGGGTGCTTAGCGAGACCAGATGGCTGACTCGGCAAAGCGAAGCAACCCTCAGGATTAGACCCAGCTCTGTGTATCTGTCTCCACAGCTTGAGCAAGACTAGTCCGCTCAGGACGACCTCATGATTCGTGAAGAATTCCATAACAGCAGGAGCAAAGTGAAAGAGAGTCCTTGAGATTCTAAGACTTGACCATGGGGTCAGAGAGCAAAGGCCCGTGGAACGGGAGCATCCACATTGCCTTCTCCTCTGACCCTCAAGTCATTGCAGTACCTTGGAGAGGAAAATTCTATTAAGCAACAGCCAGGACTCTTGTTCGGAGGACGAAGGGCAATTTTTACCTTCTTTGTGTACCTGAAGCCTTGCTAGTTTGTTTTACAAGGAACGTGCATTGCTTCGCTGGTCATCTTTAGGCAGCAACAAACTGGTTGTTGGCCACAAATGAAGAACTCAGCAGGAATTTAAGTTGAGGCAGAAAGATGAGGGCAGGAGGCTGGACCTGGCTTGTCACTGCAAGCTCACCTGCTCCCGTGAAAGAGAACAAAACCAGATCTAACACAATGCCAGGGTCTGGGCTGTTCTTCACAAACACATATGAGATGTGTGCGCAAACATACACATGTATTCCTATATACATAAATACGTGTGTATGTGTTCTTAGAAACAAGCCCGCAATGCATGTATGTTTATACCCACAAAAACATACAGAAGCACATTGTCATGCATATACAGACCTATATATCTACACGTGTACCCCATGTATACCCAATATACACATTGTAACCTTGATAAACATCACGCGGACATGCTCTGTTTCACTTTTTTGAGTGAGACTTGGAGACGGGAGTGAGGGTCAAGGGTAAGAGTGCTTGCCTAGCTTGTATAATCCTTGGATTCCATTCCCAGCATCACAAATCAACCAATCACTCATGAATAAACAGATAGATAGATAGATAGATAGATAGATAGATAGATAGATAGATGATAGATAGA
>NW_004949101.1:4490637-4500044 GCF_000317375.1 Microtus ochrogaster | reverse complement strand
ATAGATGATAGATAGATAATAGATAGATAGATAGATAGATAGATAGATAGATAGATAGATAGATAGATAGATAGATAGATAGATAGATAGATGAGAAAGACTTGGCAAAGCTTTCCTAACTTAACTGTCTCATAAGGAGTTCTCTGCCTCCTCTGGGCTGCTCCCCAGATGTCTCCCAAGGGTTAGGGGCCTTCTGTGGGCCCCAGAACATGTTCTGAGGGTACATTCCCAGTAGCTCCAGAGAGCACTTTTCTGTCACTATGAACGGGAAGCCCTGCTGTCTCCTTGATCAGCGAGTGCTCACAGCACCAGGATCCCCATCTAGAAGGGCTGCCTGGAGTTCCTTCTGAACCCACAAGCTTTCCCACTGCCCAGCTCTGGGAGTGGCTTCAATTTGTCCAAAATCTGGAAGAAATCCAACAAGATCCATGGAGGTAGGGTGTTCAGATCAAGTCCCTGCTCTTCCCTAAGCTTCTGTTTCCTCCCCTCAACTCTAACCAGGGGTTTATATCTGGCATGCAGTAGAAGCCTCCTAACCTTAGATGCAGCTGGGGAGGAATTTGATTCCGAGGATGGCATGCTTCCAAGATTCTCGGCCACCATTATTTATTACCAGACTTCCATTAGTCATTGACACTATAAATACAGCTATAGCTTCCTCCACCAGAGAGCCCAGATGGCCCAGAGAGGAAAGGAACCGTCACACACGTGCACTAACCCTACCCTCCAGGTCAGCCACAGCCCAGTGGTTTGCCAAAAACATCTGCCCCGAGTGAATTTCCATACTGAGCAACAGAGACTCCAGGCTAGGAGCAGACAGCTGCAAACCTAGGAATCTGGAAGGGTCTCAGACAGGAAGGGACTACCAGGCAACCTGCCTGCAGGTGCAAAAAACAGGATCACATGAACGGACAGGTCCACCGCTTCTGAGGACCAAGGATAGGGACCTGTGTAGCATGAACCAGGTAATCCTCTAAGGTGGGAGAAGGATGTTCCAATAGTCAGTGAACTCAGAGGTTTTGATTAGTAAGAGAAATAACTTTTCCACATCATAGAATGGATGGGGGAGAGGAAAGCCTTATGGAGTGACAGGCATTTGACATTCCTTAAACGAAGGGAATGAGGTACAAGGAAGGGACCCACCGAGAATCATCGCATCTGTGATGTCATAGAGGGGCAGGTTTGCAGTGATTCCAGGCAGCCCAGGGAAGGTGAGTCCTGCCCTAGCTTGAGGCTCTGCAGCGCTTCCATTCCGCTATGACCCTCTTCAACAAGTAGAGAGCTGATCAACCAAAAGAACAAACCCATCTAGATGATTTCATAAACTATTCTAGAAGGTGCCACTAAGGTCCAGTTGGTAATATTATCCGGCCCAAAGGAGGGCCAAGGAATGGCTGTCTGCGAGACAATCATAAATGAACTGCCTCATTTGAGACAGAGATAGCTGCCTCAGCGTGAGACAGAGATAGCTGCCTCCATGTGAGATAGAACTGGACATGGGAGGAAAGACAAGGTTAAAGGCAATATCTTCCTGCTGGGTCAGCATCCTGTCCAGTGATTTCTGCAAACACAGATCATCAAGGAAAACCAGAACATCACATCTAAGAAATAGTAAGAAAGGCGAAGATGCTTGGGTCAGGCAACTAACTAGTAGCCTTTCTCTGCCTCACTTTTAAGTGCAACAGAGTGTAGACACTCCCCCTCCAGAGTCCTACCTAGGGGTACCTCACCTGAGCCGCAGAGATTCCTGCAGATGGTGAACCCTACCTTCAGCATTTGTATCATAAACTTGACCAGTAGACTTCATTGTTTAACTGCTTGTATGGGTTTTCTCTGGTCAGCCACTGAGGTCAGAGCCAGTTTCAACCGGACTGCTTCACTCCTACCTAAGGGTCCCTCATGTGGACTGAGGACTGCTAGGCATAGAATGTGTTAGGACCAGGAGCTCAAGGGAGCAAATGACATTCTCTACTTTGTGCTGTCTCCTGCATGTTTGGTTTACTCACATGCCTAAGTCTGCTCTGACCTCATCCCACCTCCCCCGAGCCTCCCACCACACATTTGAGGGCACGGCCAGCTTGTCTGGGGCCGAGCTGCTCAAGATAGGGTCCACTGGAGTGGCGACTGCTTCTCTGTCCTGTTGTCATCCAGCAGGTCGGCCTAGGCAAGTTTTCCAGAGAGAACATAGAAACCTGCCGAGCCTCTTGGGGCACAGGATTGCTTCTGCCACATTCTCCTAGCCAAATCATAAGGGCTATAGCTTCAGGAAGAAGGAAATAGACTCCATCTCTCCCTGGGAAGAGTAGCAAATATGAATTGTGAGCCTAGGGTGATGGTACACACCTGTAATCACACACTAGCAAGGCTGAGGACGGAGGGTCAAGAGTTCAAGACTAGCCTGAACTACAGTCAGAAAAACAGGAAAATGGAGATAGGGAGGGGAAGAGAGAGAGAGAAATCAAGTGCATTGTAAAGGGATTTGACCCTCAGAAGAAAATAGGTGTAGGCATTTTTGCTAGCCATCTACCAGAGATGGTGTGGGCATTCACCCTCCAGGGAAGGTTCAGCTAGAAGTTGCCAAACAAAAAGTCCCCTGAAACTCCTCTGTAAAATCATGACCAGCAAGTTACACGGTGAGAGCATTCAGATACATCCAGTCCTTGGCATCTGAGAGACATTGGTTCCAGGACCTCCTGCCTCCTGTAAGATGCCCAAAAGCAGGCGTGCGCAGATCCCTTACGTAAATGGTAGAATGGTGTCTGTTGGAAGCGCTCTTGCCCTGCCCTTGAACCAGCAACTCAACGCCCAGAATCCACATGCTTGTTCTCTGACCATCACACTGGTGCTGTGTCACCTGAGTGAGTGTATACGCGCGAGCACACACACACACACACATACACACACATATACACATACACACACACACACACACTATTAAAATGGTGACATCCTTGCATATAATCTACATCCATCCTCCCACGTACTTTAAACCATCTCCACATGACTCATATCACCTAGTCCAATGTCAATGCTATGGGAATAGTTACACTGTACTGCTTAGAGGAAACTGACAGGAAAACGTCTGCATGTATTTGGTACCGCTATTTTCAATCCTCAATTGCTGGGAGTCTGGGGATACAGGGGCACACAGTCTGCTTAGATTTTTGTCATGATAGTTGCCGCAGGCAGAATCCCGTCAGAAAAACAGCCTAGGACGAACAGTTCAATAGTGATTTCATCCAAGAGCCTAGTTAAAAGATGACAGAAGAGCTGGAAGAGATTGGAACCCGCTCGAAACCGCTGCTTCCTTGGGCTGAAGGGACAAAAGAGAAGAAAGTCGTATCTCTTGCTGTAACCTGGAGCCCAGCAAGGCTACCGCCCTAAGCAGAAAGATTTGATGCAGGCCCACCTCCCACCTCCCTTCTCCCTTCATCAGAGCACCAATCTTCTGCTAGTGTCTCCCATTGGCTACAGCTACCAGGAAGACAGTGAGTTGGGGGATCTTGGGAAATGTAGTTCCTAGAACTCAGGGCCGTACAAGCAAGCCGGCCGACTATGGAACCAAGCCTAGGGAAGGAAATAGCAAGTTCACTGTGGGAATGGGAAGGTTTCCCCAGCCTACCTAAAACAGGAGACTGCCTCAGCCAAGACCTCTGTGTATGAGATCCAGACCTCAAGAGAGGGGAGAGGAGCAAGGTGGGAGACTGTGATGGGCTGTCCCCAACAGAAAGCAGATAGCCATGGAAAGACTTACAAATAGAAAATGACCCGTTTCCTGGGAGACAGGATGGCCGCCTTCCCCTCCCGCTGCAGTTCTTAAGCAGTGTGAGCAGGAGCCACACTCTAGCAGAGGGGCTGGTGGCTGCTGCAGCTATAGATTAAACATGAGTTGGCTTAGGCACCAAGCACCATGCTTTAGGGAGACTGCCTCATTCTATCCAGTCACAAACCCCTACACTAAGCACCGAAGACGTTCCTGTAATACCCAGAGAAGTTTCATAGAAAAAGGGGAAAATACACCAGGTGTCTGTGGATAACTGAATAAAGTTACAATCCTACAACTGAAAAATGAGAACATCCCCAAAGTTCTGAGTGCGTATGTGTATGTGTGCATAGTCCATATGTGTCTGCATGTGCATGTGTGTACATATACTCATATTATATATGCACACATATATTCATGTGCATTATATATGCATACACACACACACATATATATATACACACATATAAAGCCCAATTAGACTTTTGAGCCATTAAAGTTTTCTGTAAGTGGATAAAACCAGACCACACACAAGCTAAAAACTAAATCATACAGCCCGGTAGCTATGTTTTTGTCAATATTTATTGAATTTGACATTGGAAAAGTTTTCCATGACATTATATTTTAGAGAAAGAAATAGAAGCCCAGAGAGGTGAGATCATCTGTCCAGGATCACACAGCTTATTAGTGAGCTATACCTCAGTAATGGGAGAACTGGCGTTGGTGCGTCTGCTCTTGCGGTGTCCTAAGATTAAATAACTATGAAGCCATTAGAGAGAGGTACCCTCACTATACCCGTGTTATCTCAATGGGTACATAGTGACAGAACCAAATATCCACACACTTCCACCTGTAGCGTGACTGTCACATGCCGGGTTTGTCTAGCTCCCCGTGTGTGTCTTTACATGTGTGGGAAATTGCCAGGTTTGTCTAGCTCCCCATGTGTGTCTTTACATGTGTGGGAAATACCCTAGTGTGAGGAGAAGTAGAACTCACCCATCTAGTCCCGTGTGATGTGGGGTCTCAGAGGGGTTGGGTCATTTACTCAAGGTCACACAGCTGGCAGGAGGGAAACCACAGGGCCCCTCAGAGCAGCCACAAGGCTGTTTCGTGGGCTGCTTCCCCTGGTCTAGAGTGCCCCTTTGCCACCAGGGAGTTTCGACAGCTCAACCCTAGAGGACACAAAGGGTGGAGTTCACTTTTTCATAATTCTTTCCCAGGCTGCAGGCAAGGACGTTCCAGTCAAAAGTAGAAATGTATCTAGTGTAGCTTTTCTCTTCCCCGCCCCCAGTGCGTTAGGATGTTTTTGTTCACCCAAATTAATAAAAATCATTTTGCAGGGGAAGAAAAATGGGCAACTTGCCAGTTTCCTGTTCTCGTCTGTACATTTCCTGGAAAGGGTACCCAGATCTTCATTGATCGGGGTGGGGGTGGGGCAGTTTGCAACGCAGGGCACCATGACACAGGCAAAACCAAAGGCCAGATCAGCTTAGCTGGGGTCTAGCGAGCGTCCACCTGCTGCAGACTCCAGTGGACCCTTCTCTCTGGGCACCTTCCCTGTTGTCTCACTAACCGCCTAAGATTTCTCTCTCTCAGCCATAATTTCTTTTACTATTATAGCTGCTTTCTCCACACCCACCTTGTTAGCAATTTAAGCATGCCAGGGCTCCTGTGGGCTCTTTAGGGTAGTGGTGAGACTCTTCTAGAAGACAAGTGCTACAGGAGTCAGTTGTGCTGATGATAGAGTGTCTGTGGTTATCATACAGCAGGGAACAGGCTCTATTTTTACCTCACTCAGACGAGGTAATGCAACCAGAGCTAGCTCCTAACATGTACAAGGATGGGTCAGGCATGGTGGCACACACCTTAGTTCCAGCACTGAGAGGCAGAGGCAGGAGGATCTCTGTGCATTCAAGGCCAGCTTGGTCTATATATCTAACTCCAGGGCAGCCAAAACTACACAGAGAGACCCTGTCTCATAAAAACAAAAACAAAAAGTCATGTAAGGATGGAGAATGGTATAGGAGTTGGCTTCTGCTTTATTTAACAAAATAAAAAAAGCAAAACTTTAGTGGTTAGAACATTTAACTTACATTGACCATGCAGGTTGGGCTTGGCTGTGTAATTTTCCTGTTCCCAGTTGGCATACATGGGCATTGTTGGCTTGCTGCTGGGCTTCTTGGGACTAGCTGGTCTGGGATCGCTCATCCGAGATGGTGAACCTCTGCCCTCAGAGTCTGGCTCTCTCTTTGCAGGATGGTCTAAGCATGGCAGTGTGGGCTTCATAAAGGAGAGCTGCCCAAGTCCCAAGTGAACCCCATTAAGGTGCAGAGTCTCCAGCGGTCACATTCCAAAGTGACTGGGTCACTGGAGGACATCAGTACCATTGTTGAGTGACACATACTTAGGGCCTGTAACCTAACAGTGAGACCTGGAGCACTTTCTGCAGATGACTGACTGTTGAGTATTTACATGGACCATGGTGACAGCCAAAGCAGAAAAAAAAAATGCTTTTATATTTATAGATTATTTCATTGAATTATTTGTAAAATGGGTACCAATAAATGTATTGACTCGATGGCAAAAAAGATGCAGGGCCTCTGGGGATCCAGGCTTAGCACTGCATGAAGTCACTCCCCTAGTCTAACCCCAGGCAACGAAAGGACTAGGAATCGGCACCAGTTCTTTATCAAAGTGAAGTTGCCAAGGAAATTTAGATACAGGGAGATTGGATGCACAAGGCATGTCACCGGATCTACCTGAAAAGGCTCGTCCCTGACATCTATTCTAATTCTTTCAGGAGAAAAGTAAGAGCTTTGAAAAAGAAAAATGCACCCCCCCCCAAAAAAAATGTTAGAATTGAATGTTCTCTTCAAGTAAGGGTTTGTGGCACAGGCTGGGCCCCCCTACTAAACACAGACATAGAAGAATGCAGCAGCAGGCCCAGGAACACCTAGTTAGCTACTAGCTCGACTTTGAGAGAGCCCACCTCCACCTGCTCCGGGATTTCATAAATCATTCTAGCTTGACATTGACCATGGTGCCTAAGAATATTTACACCATGAGATTTGGCTGGCTCTACTTTTTCTCCCAGACAGCTGTTTTCCCAGCATACCACGGCCTGTAAGCCACACAGACATTACCTCCTCCAAATGAGTAAGCAGGACAGTCCGACACAACATGGAAAATGGTAGCATACCAGTCAGACACGGTGATAGCAATGCCCAGAGTGAATCGGCATGAGGCTGGAGGGTGTCAGGAAAGATCTCAGGGTCTCCACGGGGTGAAAATGAAGGCGTGCGTCACAAGAAGGTAGCCTTTCGAGCTAGACGTTGGAGGAAAAGTAAACACCACCACAGTAGAGGTGAGAAGGCAGCTCACACATGGGAAAGGCCAGGTGAAGGCAACGGGCAGCTAGACCTGCAGAGGTACTCAGACCTCAGAGGTTTATTTAGTGACAGCCTGGCTTCAAGCGATGGAGAACCCTACACACACACACACACACACACACACACACACACACACACACACACAAAAAGTCATTTAATTTTTCAGTACTTGCTTCGGAATCTCAGAGAACAGGTACAAATGTTTCCCCGGATTTCTCTTCCCGTCTCTGGAAATAGCGCACATCTGGATTTGACCTCCACGTCTCCATTCACTGTGTGAGCTTGGCCATGCTGCCTGATCTTTCCTGATTTCCAACCCAGAAAAACAAAGCAAAGCTAGAATCAGAGCTGCAGGAATTCATTAGGAGATGACGGCTGAACCAGAGTGGGGTTCAGGGTGGTGGCAGCCTGGGGGATATGGCACAATAGTGGGGGTGATGACAAAGATGGTGATGGTGTGTGTGTGGGTGTGTGGTGTGTGTGCGCGCGCGCGAGCGCGCGTGCGCTCCTGCTCAGATGCTAATGCAAATGTCAATGTGTGTGTTGGGAAAAGGAGGAAATTTCCCAGGCTCTGACTCAAGCCTCCCTGGGTCTCCACCTGTTGTCTCAAAAAAGCAGGGCCTTTCCTTTCCAGTGTTGGATGGACAGTGTGGCCAGGGGTAGGAACAGGGCCCAGGCAGCCTAGACCTTGTGGTGTGTGTCTCGGTGTGGGCTGCTACAACAAGTCTTGACTGCTTCTGACCACCTGCCCTGAGGAGCCACTTCAAACAAAGGATCTCGTGCAGGTGGTTGCCCCAGACCCCAGTCCACACCCACAGGTGGAACGGTACAACCACCTGCAGGAAAGGTCTCTTCCGGACCTGACCCCTGGGGTATCAAGGGACCAGTTCTCAGGTTGCCGCTGGGGAGGAGTTGGCACAGGAAGTCCCCTAGGTCAGTGATCTAACAAATATTTGTCAGATCAATATTCAAGACTGACCTATTAACTGCAAACATTAAGTGAGTGCAGCGTCGGGATGGTGAGCAGCAGCAAGCTAGCCCTGGGTCCCCAGGATGTAGTTCCCTGTTACCCCTGCCCACCTTTTCCCTCCCTCTGCCTGGGTCCACTGGTCCTCCACACCATGCCCCTAACATGGAGCTCTCTGTTTTGCTCTTAGAACGAATATACTCCTAGCACACATCTTCCCCCAGAGAGTAGCCAGCAGTCAGTCATCCAGGGAGCCTCTGGCTCTGTGCCCTTCATGGTAAAAGACTGGCTTTCATTCTATCGCCTTTCCCATACACACCCTGGGCAGGCATGCCCAGTGGCAACCAGCTGATGAGGACCAGACATCCCTCCAAGACCCCTGAGAGAGCCCAGGAATGGAGCAGAGAGCTAGACCAGATCTGAAGAGCTCATATTCCCCTCTGAGAAAGCCACCGAGTATGTCCCAGAGTCCAGAGCAAGGCAGGCCTGCTGAGTGCTTCGCTCTAGTTGCTGGAGGGCTAAAAATACCCTGGCACTGCCAAACATCCTCCAAGGCCCTGGGGAGCCTATTGAGGAAATGGTTACCCAGCACCTGGGCTATTAAAAGGCACAGTCAGAATCAGCCAGCTTCCTAGGTGTCCGCTGTGTCCTTTGCACTGAGATTCTGCATTCTGTTTGCACTACTGCCAAGGCCTGGGCTTTCCTGCCCTTCCTCACCCTGGCAATTCTCTCTTCTCCAGGCTGGATCAGGCTGGCAGAGGCACAGGTTGCCCACAGAACTAAGCTTTCACAGATGCCCAAACAGTATGTTGCTTGCAAAATGCAGCAGGTTGTAGAGATTTCTGGTTCCTCCAGCCGAGCTACAACTAGTTAGAAGGCCAAGACCCAGCTCCTGTAGTAGACTCTAACCAGCTAGTTTCTGCTCAAGGCCTGTGTTGACAGCTTGGGTCCCCCAGGCTTAACCCTACCAGGACCTCCAGCCTGTGGATCTGATGAAAAAAAAAATGAACCTGGGTAGGGGTGAGGGGAGCTCCTAAGCCCTCAGTAAACAATCTTAGAGAGATTGTGGGGCTGTGAAATCCACTCAAGAACATATCCTCAAGGTTGGGAACCCTGAGATTTTTAGAAGCCAAGCACTGAACTAGACCCCTCAAATGGAGAATGAATAGAAAACTGGAGGTAGGAGTATGGCTCAGTGATAGACACTTGCCTGGGAAAACCCTTGCTTCAGTTCCCAGCACTGCAAGAAGTAGAAGTGGGGAGGAAAGGAAAAGGGAGGGGAGGGGAG
>NW_004949101.1:4472587-4490500 GCF_000317375.1 Microtus ochrogaster | reverse complement strand
AGGAAGGAAGGAAGGAAGGAAGGAAGGAAGGAAGGAAGGAAGGAAGGAAGGAAGGAAGGAAGGAAGGAAGGAGAAAAGAAGAAAAGAGGTTCTGGGAGAGTAATACCCCTTCATGCCCTCCTATCTAGAAAGGGTGTGAGAGGGAAGGATGAGGGAGGTGACGAAGGGATTAACTGGGAGGTGGGAGCCTTGGTTCTGGGGACAATGGGATGGGGTGGGGGATGCAGGGAGACTCCACATCTTCTATCCAGCGTGCATTTCCTTTTGATCTCTTTTTGCCTAAAAGGTCTCCCTGTCTTCCTGACCCAAATCCTCACCTGGCTTTCTGTCTCCCAGCCCTCAACCCCACATTCGCTCCAGTGTGTCCCTCTATTTATCAGCTAATTGTACTTCTGTCCTTTGTAGAGTAGAAGCTACCCGAACAGTGTGTGGTTCCAGAACACACTTAAAAACTAGCTGCTGAACAGATGAATGCACAACTGAGATCAAAAGATGGTCTGGGCGCTGGAAAGACGCAGTTGAGAGCGCTTGTTACTCTTGCAGAAGACCTGGGCTGGGTTCCCAATACCAGGTATGCACGTGGTACACAGACATGCATGCAGGGGAAACACTGCATATACATAAAACAAAATGAACCCATCTAAAAATAAAAAGGTGATTTGAAAATAGGCTTGCTTGGACTTCATACAATTAGAACATTAGAAAAAAAAAATCCAATAGTGACGCCAGATCTGCATCTTCTGCCCCAATGGGATTTTAAAAACACAATGATAGCATCGTGGCTGTACGTATTCATGCCCATTTCGATACAGGTACACAAGGTATACGATCAGAGTAGCTGATGTATCCACCGCCCCTGAGGTTCTCTTAATTCTGTGTCTTGGGAGCATTCAAAATCCTCTGTACCAGCTGCCCTGAAACAGTCAATTCCTTGTTGATAGCAGAGTGGCCGTCCTGGGTGCTATGGGGCCTGGAAGCTGTTTTCCTCCCTCTGCACCTGCTGGCCAGCCTAGCTCCTCCTCCCCTGCAGCCTGGCCATCCCTGTTCTGTTCTTCCTGACCTCTTGTTTATGTAGGATATGCGGGCGCCATTTCCCTAGCCCTGCTTTCTGTCCTCAGGACCGGGGAGAGGGCTCCGAGGGTAAAGGCACCTACCACTAAGCCTGACGACCTGAGTGTGATAACTGGGACTTGTGGAAGAAGAGAAACGACTCCATAAAGTCCTCTGACGGTCACACATGCGCCACGGTTCACCCATACACACTCACACGTACACACAAAATAAGTAAATACATGCCAGAAAAATAAAACAGAAAAAAAAAGATACTTTCAGTTTTCATATATAAATGGGGACATTGTAATACTTGTCTTTATCATCATGCTTCTGATTTATTTCATTTAACACATTGTTGTCCAGTTCACCCCTATTGCTGATAATGCAGAATTATATTCTTTTCATGGCTGACTAATATTTACCATGCATATCTGCTATATTTTCTCTATCTGCTCGTTTTTGATGGGCATTTAGGTTAATTCGGATCTTGGCAACTGAGAACAGTGCTTTAGTACATAACAAAAACGTGTGTCTCCTCTACATATTGGGTTCTATGTCTTCAGATGTATACCCCACAATGAGGTAGTCAATCATATAGTATTTTTCGAAGTATTCATTGATTGATTTTGTATGCCTGTTGCTGGTGGCAGAGGACATGCCACAGAGAACAGGTGGGGGTCAGAGGGCAGTTTGCAGGGGTCAGTTTTCTCCTTCTACCATACGGGTCCTGGGGTACAAACCCAGGTTGGCCGGCTTGGCAGCAACCACCTTTACAGCTGAATTATCTCATTAGTCCCTCGACCTTGTTTTTAAAACTGTCTCGCTAAGCATCTCAGGCTGACTTTGAACTAAGGAGCCTCCATTTTCAACCTCCCAAGGGCTGAGCTGCAGACCTGTACCACCCTGCCTGGTTGGTAAGTGTTTTTTTCCTGTGCTCCTTGGCCCTCTGCAAATCCTTTATTGAGTGTTAAATAAGCAAGTTATTCACCTCTTTATGTTTGTTTGAGACCGGATCTCTCTCCATAGCCCTGGAGAGTCCTAGTACTCACTATGTTGACGAGTCTGGCCTCGAACACACAGTGGTCTCTGGAGTGCTGGGATTAAAGTCCAACTCATTCACCTATTTTTAAAGGGTTGTTAAAGGTTTAAACTGGTAAGTTTGAGTTCATTATATTTACTGGAACTTAATCTCTTGCCAGATAAAACGGTTTGCAAATATTTTCTTCTGTTCTGCCAGCTGTCTCTGGGCTCAGTTATTTGTTCCTTTGCTGGACAAGAGCTTTAGATTTACTGCACTTTCCCACTTGTCTGCTTTGGCCTCTGTCCTTTGTGCTTTTAGGACCACATCAACACCCCTGATTTTTTCCCCCAGCTCAACATCTTTTAGTGTCTCCCTTCCCTCCGGCAGTTTCATAGCTTCCGGTCTGACTTTTACATCTTCCGTCCATTTTGAGCTGCTTTTGCACATGGTAAGAGATGGGGATCTAGTTCCTTCCTCCCACCTACGGACCAGCAATGTTCCTAAAGCCAGTCATCGAACAGACGGTCCACTCTTCAACGTGTAACCTTGGCACCTCTGCTGATGGCTGTGCGGACCTGCCTCTGGCTTCCCGGGTCTCTCTGTCTGTGTGTTCTTTTCCATCCTTGCTGTGCTATTTTCCAGCAGGATTTGAAGGCAGGCGTTGTAACGCCTCCAGCTCTTTTCCTCGGGATCACATTGCCCAGCTGAGTCTTCTGAAGCTCCACACATACTTTGAGTTTGTAATGAATGCCCTTGTGTCTTGCTGTGGACTGCATCCAATCTATAGGCTACTCTGTTGTCTTCCCAGGCAGGATGGTGCTGTTCTGTGACAGGGGAGGAACAGGTGGCCATGGAAGCTTGTTGGGCTGATCTGGTCTGGTGGGTCTGAGATAGGTGTGATAGCCAGCTAGAGTGGCTGTCCAGCAGGAAGGAACTGGGAAGTCCGAGTCATGAGATAGTCAGGGAGACAGGAAACAGGTCATGCAATCTGTACTTTTAAGGATAGAGGAGGCTATGGGGCTGAGTGAGAACCTGGAGTGTGCAGCAAGGAGAAGGGGCCATCTTGGGAGGAAGGAGGTGTAGCTCCTGCCCAGTGCCAGTGAGAGGCCAGGACAGCAAGACAAGAACTGACAGAACCAGTGACTGGGGACCAGTAGAGAACAAGCAAAAGCATCTCAGGGGAGCAGAGGAGTTCCACACAAGGATGCCAGCCACTCCTTCAACCAAGAGTGAAGAATAGACTCAGTGGGAAGTGAAGAAGGAGGGCAGACAGGTGGACCCAAAACAGGTGAAGGAGATCCTGGAAGGACCCAAGTTGTTAGCGGAGCAGTGAGGGCTAAGTGCTCTCAAACACAGCAGTCAGCCCTGTCAACCACAGACACCATCCAAGATCATCAGCAGAGGCCTGAAACATCTCTAGCGCCAACCCCGTCCACTGTGCTTTTCCCTACATGCCCACACCTCTGATACAATCCCTAAACTAGTCACAACAAAGTCTATCAAAGCAGAACAATTCCAACAGTAGGCTGAGATAACAATCCCCAGATCACAGCCCTTGCCTTTGGGGGCCACGGTGAAGAAAATGTACACAGGACCTGCAAGCTTGCCGCAGTGACTCTGAGGGCCAAGCAGACCAGGTGGCTAACGTGTGGGTGGTTTGTACAGCATGGACCCGTTGAGCAAAGGGGTGTTTGCTTTCCAGGTAGGGTGGAGCAGATGTTGTAAGATTTCATCAAAGCAATGTGCAACTTTCAACTTCTGAATCATTTCTATCTGGAATTGTCTGTGTAATGCTTGGAAGCACGTTTGACCCCCCTGAAACAGCAGGAACTGAAACTAAAAACAGACAGCAGAGCTAGTGTGTTTTCTTCTCCCATTTGAGCCAACGCTCCCAGCACTCAGTCACAGTGGATGCAGAAGGGACGGACGGAGGTAGTGTCTAGACCCCCCGAACCTGCCCCAAACCTGAACTGTCAAGCGACACTTCAGAGAGAATGTCGCTGGGAACTAGAACTTTCTGGGCTCCTGGCCTGCAGAAAATCACTGGCTTTCTTCCTGTCTTCACCCACTACAGCCTGTGGCAGTTGATATTGTCACAAACAGCCCCAGCAGCCCTTCCAACCCCCTCTTACACAATCAGACAAGGTCCTCACTGAGAAGTGGAGTCTAGGTCCCTTCCCCCTGAGTGTGGCTAGAGTCCTGCCACTCCCTCAGCAGGGAAGAGCCCACTATAAACTCCAGGCAGTCAGGCCCCAGTAACTGGATAAAGTCAAGCATCTCCTGCAAGGTCCTTCTCTTAGGAAATACACCACTGAAGCCCAGAGCCACCATGGAACATTCCTGGTTTTCTCAAATCTACCATACAGAGCCACCCAGACAGGGGTGGTGACTCACACCTTTGATTCTAGCACTTGGTAGCAATGGCAAGAGGAGTTCTAAGAGCTGGAGGCCCGCCTGCTGTGCCTAGAAAGTTCCAGGCCAGGAAGGGCTACACAGCAGCCCTCTTATCTCTCCAAACATCACTTTAAAAGCCATAGAGACAGAGCCGCATGATGAGACGCTGAGGTTCCCAGTCGGTTAATATTTCTCATTTAATTGTTTATGCAACTGCTACGAAGATCACTGATAGGGAAGGATGTGGTCAGATTATCCCAGAGAGACCCACGTGGAGAGGATCCAAGTCCCTGGCCCCAGTTTCAGACAAATGCTCACCTAAGCCCTCTAGGGCCTCAGCACTCTTCATGGTCTCAACCCTCAACCATCTTTTCCCCTGGAGATTCCCCTCTATCTGCTGTACCCATTCACTCCACCTCAGACCCAAGGGAAATCATGACAAGCAGGCTCTCCACAAGTAGAGTGTGCTCTGTGCGTGGACCCTAATGGTGGCTGGCACAGGCCACATGGCCAGCAGCCAACCATGCCCCCTCCAGGAAACAGAAAATCAAATCCAGAGGCTATGCCAGGTCAGCTGCACTCCAGGAAGGAACTGGGCAGGCTGCCCAGAATCACCCAGAATGGACTTTGGGCTGATCACCCACGCTGGATTGCTGCCCTCACCTTCTTGGAAAAGGCACTTTCTCCAGAGCCAAGGCCACCACCTGTCACAAAAGTCAGGTGTTGACAGAGCAGGACAGATACTGGAGGGGCCCTTGGGTGTGCCGGACACATCCCTGAGTCCTGCCTGCCCCATCACTCCTGCTCCAGTCTTGGTGGAAGGAGAGAAGCAGAGACGGCCATAAGTAGGCCAGCAGCTCAGGAGCAATACTGTGACCAGCCTGTGTGCTGTGTGGGGGGCACATGGGATCCAGCAACCTCCGCTATGATCCTCATACATGACACTCATGGCGTGAAATATCTAACCTGTTCCTGTAGGGCATTTAAACAGCTTGTTCTCTGCCCTCCATTCTTTCAACAAATATTTATGCAGCCTCAGAAAATAGTCTCCCAGTTTATCATGTTGAGTGGGCATCGTAGAGAAATTAACATCATGTTTGTCAAAAGATACGTTTTCCCCATATACATGGAAGTAATGCACTGTGTTAGATACATAGGCTCTTACTTATGTCTGTCTGATTACAGAACCGAACGAAGATTCCCCTAGTGAAAAGAGAATGTGGAATAGATATGCGCTAAGCATCGTAACAAAGCATTTTTGAGGGCCAGAGAGATGGTTCAATGATTAAAACGCTTGCTGCCCATGCCTGGTAGATGACCTGAGTTCTGTCCTCAAAACTCACAGTGGAAAGAGCTGACTTCCGAAGGTTGCCCTCCGATCTCCACTTTGCAACACGACACACATGCACTTAACTGTACATGTCACACACACTCACACAAGTAAAATAAAACTTGAAAAAAATATATTATCATGTATGTGTGTGTGTAACTATGTTAAAGGACATGTCTAGAATAATAGTTTGTAACCAGGACCCCACTGTTCCCTAGCGGACATCTGGCAACATCTGTCACCACTGAGAGGTGATCCTAGCATCTCAGGAGGAGGGGCCAGGAACCACTGGACATCCGGTCATGCACGAGACAGTCCCACAGCAATGTATTACTGTCTGCTCCAAGACTTCAACTGGACAGCCTGCAAAACCTGTCCAGAAGGGCACTGAGAAGCAAGCTATCTTCCTTACTTTCCACCGTGACAAAATACCTTGAAAGTGATTTAAAGAAGGCGGGTTTATTCTGGTTCACAGTTTGAGGCTACAGTCTGTCAGGGTGAGGAAAGCCTGACAGCAAGAGTGTAGAGCCACTGGTCACGTGTCATCCACAGTCAGGAAGCAGAGAGAGATGAATGCCGGTGCCTGTTTGGCTCTCCCGGCTTTTATTCAGTATAGAACCTCAGTCCGTGGAGTGGTGCCGGCAGTATTTAGGGTGGCTCTTCCCACCTCAGTGAACCCAACATATAAATCCCCTCAGAGGCAGCCCATAGGTTTGTCTCCTAGGTGACTCTAGATCCACCAAGTTGACAGTTGTGACTGTCACATCGGTGGACAGCTGTTCCACATCAGGTGGGGGCCAAGATGCATAAGTGTGCAAGAGCTTTACTTTCCCTCGCGAGTCCTTCCGACCCCTTCTGTGCTGAATTTCTCACCGAGTACACCAATTGCTTTAAAGACGAAGAAAGAGGAGGAGGAGGACACTGACTATGATGACTTCAATGACATAACTGCCTGCCATAACTGACAGATTTCCTGTTCTTGATTGTTAGGGGGAAAATTTAAAGAAGGAAACAAAACCAGCCTGCCCCATCATTGGTGCCCATGGTGCCCAGCAGGCCTTCCTCTTATCCCCACCTCCTAGTTTCTCAAGCTCCTCACTAGTGACATAATGGCCCAAGCCCGCCTTCTTCATGGGAACCACCTTGCACCCTGCAGGGCATTCAGAAGCACCCTGGTTTCTGTCTATTCAGTGCTGACAGCTCCCTTTTCCAGATGTGACAGTCAAAATGTTATCTACCATCTCCAGATGTCTTGTGGGATGGGAGCAAGGTCATCCCTGGCCGGGTAATACTGTGAAATGCAGACACAAAAAGGTGCCCATTCACAGACGCTTGCTGCAGCTGAGTCCTCCAGTAGCACAGAGCCATACAAATGGGCTACCTCAAGTGCCGATGGAGGAAGTGGTCAGATGCAGAGCAAAGGACAGGGGTGTGGCTCACAGATCTATGAGCAAGGTAGGAGCCTCTCAGTTTTCCTAAGCCATTAGCCTATTTACCAGAAAAGGAAGTGGAGCAGAGGTCTGATGTGACCAAAGTGACATGGGGAATGATGGCTGGTCCCTACAACCTCCTAGGATGTCCTCACATTCTATCCTCAACCTTTATCTACTCTCTGGATCCTGGGTCCCCTGACCTCCTGGCCTTTGACTTTCAGAGTTGGCTCACCTGTGATGTGTGTTTTCTCCGTACGCCCTGCCTTGCTAGATAAGCTACCACTCAGCTGTTCCCAGTAGAGCTGCAGAGGGAAGGGGGTTGCTATACCCACACAGGGGCATCTCGGTGGGTTGTCTCCGTGGGGACACATCATCCTGGTGACCATGGAGATCTGCAGACACTCTCCCACCAATGAGAGCAGAAAGGAGGAAGAACATGGGAACCAACTCCAAGAAGCCTGAGTTTAGGGTGAAGGCAATGAAGTCAGGCAAAGAGGTTTGAGGGGTAATTTTGGTTGTCAACTTCACTTGATCTGGAGTCAACTAAGATAAGCTTCTGGGCTGTTGGAGAGGATATTTCCTGAAAGAATTGTAGGGTTAAGCCAGCCCCTTTAGGGCAGGTTTGCCTGGGGGCGGTTGTTTATATATTCTTCAAAAAAAAGGGGGGGATTAACTGGTTTGATGGGATGATTGGTATTTGTGACTTGCTGTTTTTAGAAAATTATATTGGTACTGTTTCTTGTATATTGATATATTGAATATTGAATGTGAGTGTTCCTACCTCTATTTTTGTATAAGAGTATGCTATGTTGTATGGATACATCTATCATATCACAATGTACATTTCTACCTCTGATACTATTTATGTTATAACATTATTTACATTTGATATGTTATGACATTGTTTACAGGTGAAGATCATTGTCTTCATATTGCACAGTTGTTTATTCTCTTAGTTTTCAAATTAGATAGGTATTGAGAATTATATGTTTGTCATATTTATTTTTAGGTTAATCAGGTCTTTTAAATACATAGAGATTATATAGTATAGATAGTATAATCTTCAGCCTCTTTGAAGAGCTGTAGAAAATAGCCTTTAATCTAACCTAGAATTCTGTGCCAACGAGACACAATTACTCCTGGCAACACCACTCTACTCCCGAGAGAACGTTGAGCACCAAAGACACTCCAATGGGAGCTTGTCTTCTTGGCAGAACTGGCCTTTGGGTTAAGAAAAGCCCATACCTCAACTACTGACTAAGATATGAAACAGGATTGTCTTATCTTGCCAAGACAGGGTAGGATAATTCTAAGAGAGTTCCTTGCATTTGATAATGGTATGTCAGTTATGTTAGGCCTTAGCCAAAGTGGGTTGACTCAACATTGCAAACGAGACTTTGGGTGATTGCCCAGGTAGTCAGTTGTCTCTGTCATTTGTTGCACATTCTGGATATCTCTCATTTTGTTAAGAAATATTTATTCCCTTCTCAGATCTTTGACGGAGTTGAAGATTATTTAATTGTAGTTACTTTCTACATTATTTAGACTCCTTGAGATAGAATGTCTAGCAAAACTTTTGTTCTCAATATTGTTAGTTATATTTATCATTTATTATTATTGTTTATAGTTGTATTTGGTTTAGTTCTGGCTTATTTAGACAAAAGGGGGAGATGTAGGGTTAAGCCAGCCCCTTTAGGGCGGGTTTGCCTGGGGCGGTTGTTTACGGATAAATGGAAGCTCGCTGAGGCTGCTCTCTTGCTCTCTTGCTTTCCTACCTCCTGTGCTGCGCGGGAACTTCGGTTCTGTAAGTTTTATTTAATCATTAAAATTGTATATAGTCTTTAATATTTGCCTGCATTTATTCACGCCGATACAAAGAATGAATTGATCATAGAGACTTTTCCCCAGAGTGGGCTGTGTCTTCCGCTGGAAAAGGCCAGAGGGAAAAGAGCATAGCTTTATCCTGTGTACTTTCATTCCCTGCTGCTGCGGCCTCTCCAGTGTAAAGACAGCCATTGCTGGACTACCCAGTATAGATCATGTAAACAAATCTAGTCAACCCCTTCTGTATTATATAATTGTATTGTCTCGTGTTTGTCAATTTAACACAGATTTGCATCATTGGGAAGAAGGGACTCTCAACTGAGAAAACGCCTCCATAAGATTCTCCTGTGGGCCAGTCTATAAAGCATTTTCTTAACTCGTGATTAATGGAAGAGTCCAGCCCAGAGAGGGCGATACCACCCCTAGGCTGGGGGTCCTGGGGTGTATAAGAAAGCAGTCTGAGCGAGTCATGGGGAGCAAGACAGTAAGAAGCACTTCTCCATACCCCTATGTCAGTCCTTGCCTCCAGGCTCCTGCCTTGAGTTCCTGCTCTGGCTTCTCTGGACTATAAACTATAAGCTGTAAGATGAAATAAACCCTTTCCTCCCCAGGTTTCTTTTGGTCATGGTGTTTCTTCACAGCAAGAGAAGCCCTAACAAAGGCGATGTTCATTCCATCAGCTCTGTTCCTCTATAGAATCTGGCTAAGACAGATGTTGATACCCACTTTCCTCTTAGTGGGCAAAGCCAGACCGTTACAAACCCAGACTTTGAAACCCAACTCCCCGGGTTTGTAACCTCCCTCCTAGCTGTGTGATCTCAAAAAGAGGACTTCAGCCCTCTGAGCCTGAGTCACCTCCACACTGACACAGAGATAGGAATGATAGTCTTCCTGCTATGGCTAACTCAGCTGAGGGGATGTACATGGTGTGCTTAGCACGTCATTAATACAGTCTATGTGATTCCCATTGCTTTTATTTCACTATTAATCATAAATATAATTTTTTTAAAAAAAAAAAACATTACTGGGGTTCATGAGCTAGCAGGAGGAGCTGCCCACAAATATTCACAGAATCTGGTTTAGAGGCTGGAAAACTAGTGAGAAGTCTGTCTTAGGAGCGGGCCTCCCTGGCGCCTGGCTGGTCTGCACAGCTAAGAGGCGATTACTCTGTTCTTGGTTTCGGCTGTTTTCCAGCTCTGGGGTTTCTCATTGATCAGACAGAAATCTCAAAGGTCTGGCAAAGGAAGCTTTTAATTGCTCTGGATGGACCAATTTTTGACTAAGCTGCTCAAGCATCTAATGGGGGCTGGGGTGTTGGGGGCAGTTAAGATTGCTTTGAGACAAAACAGTCAGAGTGTGTGTCTGACCAGACCTCACCTGACTCCCACAAGTCCTAGGGACAGAGAGGACAAGCCTCCTGATTTTCATCAAAATGGCGTGCAGATCTTGTCACGGACCAACTGTCCCCAGAAGCTGACCTAGTCCAGGATTGGAGTCAATTCCCTTTATTTGGAGGGACTCCTGAGAATTCCAGGAAGGGGGACAGAGAAGCCACAGTAGCCACCAGGGGGGGAGGAGTCAAGAGGGTCACAGCTACGACTTCTACCCTAGAAAGCAGACCTCAGCACAGGCTTACCCACATACGGTGAAGCTAGGAATTTATACCCCGAGTCTTCCTGAGGTGTCTCCCTGGCATTTCCAGATGGATGTCCCCAGTGCAGGCAGCTGGAGAAAGCCAGAAAGCCCTGGGACAAAGTGACAAACGCCAGCAGTTGCAAATCAGGGTGTTGGAAAGACACCAGTGCATCTGCTGCAGCGCCCTGCAGGTAAGACAAGTCCCCAGTGGGATGGCTCCTTGCATCCCCACGAGGAGGAGCCAAGGACTCTGAGTGAATACATCGCCTTTTAAAGCGTCTGAGGACATTAGAGACCTACTGATAACTTTTACACTTGCCTGCATGCTTACAATACAAACATTATCCTAAGGACGTGGTAATTTAGAAATGTTACTTTCTTTGCCCCACAATTCAATTTCCTTCCAGTTTTTCCAGCCCATCTCCGGTCTCGGGGTCATGGGCAACAGCGACATCTTGGCAGAGCCACCTTTTCAGTCACTGCGGTTCTCCTCTCTTCCTGCATGTTTTTCCCCCTCTTGTCTCCATTCTCAGTGATCAGCACTTTCGGAATCCCCAGGACGCATTTGCTGGAATTTTTATCCCAAGTCTCAAGCACCTATTTGCATAACATTAGGGCAGCTGGCTGCTCCATTCATCGTGGAGGGGACCACATGTGATCTCCATAATGCAATCACTTGGGGTGGCTTGCTTAGGTGTCCTTAAAGGACTTGTTCACACTCACGGAGCCATGCCTCCACGCCATAGCTTTTGGAATCTGCTCCAAGTCAGAATTCAATTTCCTAACCTCATGTATCAATGTGGCAGTGGTGGTGGTGGTGGTGGTGCACACCTTTAATCCTAGCACTTGGGAGGCAGAGGCAGGCAGATCACTGTGAGTTCGAGGCTAGCCTGGTCTACAAGAGCTAGTTTCCAGGACAGGCTCCAAAAACTACAGAGAAACTCTGTCTCGAAAAACCAAAACAAAACAAAAAGAAAAAGAGAAAAGAATAAACTATTTGCTACTGATAGACTCAGGAAGAAGGGGAGTCATTGTCTCCAAGTGTGTATCTAATAGTGACCCTACCAGACTCCAATGGATAGTTCCAACCCAAACCAACTCAATGGTCACACAGATGGCTCTGGTTAAACAAAATCCTAAAATAAAACCAAAAGTCATGAATGTGGGAAAGAGGTTTGAGGAGATGGTATTTGTTAGGTCTCAAACCTGGTATAAATGTCAAACTAAGGTGCTTATTAACATATCAAAGCTGATGCTGGCTGCCAGGTTGATGATAAAGAGATAGTAAAGATATCAGGCACTTAAAAGAAATTTCACACTGGCTCAGAACTGAGAGATAGAAAGTTATTTATTTAGGGGGAAAACTTACAAAACCAGAATTCTCTGCTTGAACAGCAGATGGAGATGAGATCCAAAACAATCCAAACTAGCCAAGTGGGAACCAAGGGGATGAGAGAAGGGGCCAGATGCACTTCCGCATCCAGGTAAATAGTCTATGAGGCCACACCCCAGTAGGCGGGTAGTTACTAGCTATAACCCTCCCACAGCACCTCCCCCTTTTGTTTAAATAAGAGATTTCTAAACCTAATACAAAATTATATACAATAAAAACAAAATCCTATTCTCAGTAGCTTAAGTCTTGTATAATAAATAACTTGGCCAAGACATGATAGGAAAGTAACTACATTTATCTAGTCTTCAACCCCATTGAAGATCCAAGAAGGGAAATAATGTTACCTGAGTGATTAGGAAGTACAATCAAACTTTCAAACTTCCAAAACATGCAACAAATCACAGAGAAAACTGGCTACCTGGGCAATCACCCAAAGTCACATTTGCAACGTTGAAGCAACCAACTTTGGCTAAGGCCTAGAATGATCAACAGAATATTTTCAAAGGCAAGAAATTTTTCAAAACCATCTTACCCTGTGTTGGCAAGATTTGACAGTCCTGCTTATCTATTTTCAGATATTTTGTCAGTGGTTGAGGTATGGACAGTTCCTTGCCCAAAAGCCAGTTTTGCCAAGAAGAAGACAAGCTCCAAGTGGAGTGTCTTTGGTGCTCAACAGTCTCTTGGGAATAGATTGGTGCTGCCAGAAGCAATTGTGTCTCACTTCAACAGAACTCTAAGTTATTTAAATGCCATTTTCTACAGCTCTTTGAAGAGGTTGAAGATTATCTATCTATACAGAATATAATCTCTATGTATCTAAAGAACCTGATTAGTCTAACTATAAGTATGACAAACATAGACGACTATTGATCTATAATTCTTAATATATATCTAACTTAAAGACTAAGACAATAAACAACTGTGCAATAAACGAGGACAATGACCTCCAAATGTAAACAATGTATAAGTATCTTGATCAGAGGTAGAAATGTGCACTGCAATATGGTAAATAGCTCTCATGGGGGCAACCAGGGGGACGAGAGAAGGGGCCGGGCGCACTTGCGCATCCGGGTAAATAGTCTATGAGGCCACGCCCCAGTAGGCGGGTAGTTACTAGCTGTAAACCTTCCCATAGCACCAGGTTCTCCCAGAATCCCTCAGTCCCTGCCTGTTACAGGGTCCTCCTGGGTGACATACCTCATCCCCTACCCTAAACTTCTCCATTCCCTTCCCCCCAGCTTTTCTGGCCCCTGTATTAACCCAGCCATTTTGGTTATGCCAGTCTCTTGGCCCAGGCTGCCCTTTCTTGGTCAATACTTTCTCTCTTGCTCTCCCTCTCTCCTCACATGGCCTACCTCAGTCTGACCATGCTCACTCTGGCCTCTCCCACATGCCTCTGTCTCCGGCTATGGTCTCCCTCATATCTACAGTGAACTTCCTCCTCCACCATACCTAGGAGCAGCCATGTCCTCCTTTTAGTTCTTTTTCTTTTTCATCCACTATTGATGGGGTGGAAGTTAAGTGGAGGTGGGGAAAGAGTCCTCAGAATGCATCATGTGCGTTTCCAGCTTACACATGGAGAAACGAAGGCTTGGGGCAGATCGGGAAGCGGTGGAGTGAAAGAAAGTGCTGGGTGTGACCTTAGGGTGTTCTCACCCCTCCCAAAGCACAGGCATTAGAAACACTCTTTTCTAACTAATTAGTTTATTCTTGTGTGTGTGTGAATTTTGCCTGCATGCATATCTGTGCTCCACATGTGTACAGAGCCCAAGGAGGCAAGAAGAGGGTCTTGGATCCCCTAGGAATGGAGTTATAGATGGCTGTGGGCAGCCGTGTGAGTGCTGGGACTCTAACCCAGGTCCTCTGGAAGAGCAGTCAGGGCTCTCATCACTGAGCCATCTCTCCAGACCCAGTGGTAGTCTCTTTCATGAACCTGCAAACCCCAGGAGAGCATAGCCTGAATGTCTGGGCAGCTATGCTCCCTGAGCTCCCAAGTCAAGGGCAACCTCTAACTCTGCAGCTGGAGGTCTGGTGGTTCTCCTCATTCCAGAAATGAAAAGTTCCTGCCAGACATCTGGGTCCCCTTCCAGGCACCACACCCAAGACCATTTCAAATGAGCAAGCACACAACGGCTGCAAGTGTTTTTAACAAGACAAAATAGAACTCTCGCCTCCCCCTTTCTTCGCTGCCTTAGTCACCAGGCAATCCCATCTGCAGGGAGTTGCTGACTAACAGAACTGAAGGTCTGGAGATAATCCTCGGGGAGAGAGTGCAGCGTAGTGTCTGAAGGGAGCTGCGGGCTTGGAAGCTGGGCAGAGCTGCTCTCTGGCCTTTGATTCCCCAACTGTAGATCAGGACTGGTCCAGAGAGCAGATGACAATGAAGAAGGATGCGGCATGTTGAGCTCTATCAGAATGGATTGTTGTACTAATCAGGAACAGAACTGATAGAATAAATGTGTGCATGCACTGGCGCGCGCGCGCGCGCGCGCGCGTGTGTGTGTGTGTGTGTGTGTGTGTGTGTGTGTGTGTGTGAGAGAGAGAGAGAGAGAGAGAGAGAGAGAGAGAGAGAGAAAGAGAGAGCACTTGCACACGTGCACACAAGCGCATACTTTATCAAAGCAGCTTACAGGCTGTGATCTGGCTAGTCCAGCAATGACAGTCTCTCAACAGAAAGAATGCAGCAATTGTTCAACCCACAGGGCTGCATGTCTTAGCTGGTCTTCAGTCTACATTGGAATCCCAAAGAAGTAGGTTCTAATCCCAGCAAAGAAATGGCTCAACCATAGTACGATGTAGTTGCCAGCGAGAGTAAGGGCAAGCAGGCACAAAGCAAAAGCTTCCTTCTATGTTTTTTTATGTGGGCCCACATTCAGGGTGGACCTTCTGACTACAATGATCCAGATTTAGGGTAAGACCTCTCGTCTCAAAAGATCTGAAAAATCCCTCTACAGGTGTGGCCAGCTACTTGGGTTTTAGTTGATTCCAGATATAGTCAAGATGACATCCAAGATGAGCCATCACAACAGGGCTAATATCCCTCCTCAGAGCATCCCATCCTTTGCTTTTCTGCTTCTAGTCGGGCTACAGGGGTACCAACATGGACTGGTTCTCTCTGGAGAAGCTGAATAACTGGGATGGTAAACAAGGAACATAGAGTGTCAACTTTTCTAAGGTTTCTCCTGCAAATGCAAGGGTGTTCCCTGAGGGAAGATCACATGGCCTGTCTGCCAGAAACCCCTCATTTACCCTATTGGACACCTCCGAATGGGGTCCTATTTCTACACCAAGAGCAAGCAGATAGGAGCCCAACAACTGCACTTGGTTGGACCCTTGGGTCCTAGGAGCAGGCTCGCTGAGTTGTGGAAATCAGGACACAGGAATGGTAAGAAGAGGAGGAAGCAGCCCAAAAAGGACGGAGGTCAGCACAGCAGCAAAGGGAAGGTATTCTGTTCTTCCTCTTAGAACCCTGAGAGGGGCCATGATGGAGCCAGACTGTAAACCATCAGACAAAGCTGGGGCCTCCAGAGCGTGTGTAGGTGGGTCTCCAAAGCCTGCTGGAAGGCTGCCCTCAGCACTGAGCTCACACCTCTCCCTAGCCATGAATTCTAGAGAGATCTCAAAGGCAAGGTTTGCAAACCATCCCTCAGAAAGCTGTGCATCCCAGCTCTGGCGGCCAGCCATGCCCGTAAAAGACACATCAGAAAAGAGGGCCAGAGCCAAGGATGCTGGGAAGTGGTCCCACAGCCAAACAGGCCTTGAGACATTCTGTTTTAAATTAACCCGTGACTTCCCCCCCCACTAATGACAATGACCAGGCCCCACTTTGCCATTTCACAAGCATTTTCGGCCATGCCCGAAATCATAAGATGAAATGGACCATTGCCCAGTGAGAAAAGCCTGACAGTCAAGTTCCAGGACCAACTTGGTGGAAGGAGAGAGCCAACTCCTGCAAGTTGTCCTGTAACCTCCATATTGTGACATGGGAGCCCAACGTTGATTTCTGTTGCTTGTTCACCCAACAGTGACTGACATGGGATGCCAAATCAGGATTTTTTTTTAAATATTTATTTATTTATTATGTATACAACATTCTGTCTGTGTGTATGCCTGCAGGCCAGAAGAGGGCACCAGACCTCATTACAGATGGTTGTGAGCCACCATGTGGTTGCTGGGAATTGAACTCAGGACCTTTGGAAAAGCAGGCAGTGCTTTTAACCTCTGAGCCATCTCTCCAGCCCAAATCAGGATTTTTTTTAAAAAAAAAAATATTTATTTATCCGTTTTCATATGTATGTGTGTGCTTGTGTAAGTTCATGTCCACCACCTGTGTGCAACAGCCCTCAGAAGCCAAAAAGAGCATCAGACCCCCTAGACCTGGCAGCTGTGAGCTGCTGTGTGGATGTTAGGACTCAAAGTCAAGTCCTTTCCAAGAGCAGGAAGTGCTCCTAACGGCTGAGCCATCTCTCTAGTCCCCAAATCAGGATTTTTATTTTTTCTAAAGCTCGAGTTAAACAGCATTCGAGAGCAACTGGAGAGGAGATGTGAAATTATAATCCTCATAAAACATGAAGATCTTGTTCATTTCATTAGCTAATAAGGGAACACATAAAAATATATTAACTGATCTGGTTCAAAGGAAGATTCTAAGAACCACGCACCTGTGGGTTATCAGAATGCTGAAACGAGCTCCCATTGGACGCAGAAGTCTATCAATAGGGCAACGAGCGAGTGCAATACATTCCATTGGACACGATTAATTTGCATGTCTGTGATTGTGAAACATTTGCATTGCTCTGATTCTTCTGATTTAAAATGTCACCGAAGACAGTGAAGGCAGAGATAACCTGGAGGAATTCTCTGCACTGGACGTATAGAAGCCACTGCCTTTTTGTGTTGTTGGGAAGCCTTTGGTGAGTTTCCCAATGGTTGTCCGGGAGATGACTCCATTGGTGGAAGAGACACTGAAGGCTACATTCAGAACTCGAGCCCCAGATTGGCCTCGTGGGAAGGGTTTTAGAGGAAATGGGAGTTAGGTATGATGCTGAAGGCTAACGAGGCTCAGGTGAGGAAGGCAGCCTGGGAGGTGACCAGGGGAAAAGTTGGAGGCTGTAGAGCCTGGCACTGTCCTTTGGCGGAGTGGACACAGCTGCCCAGTGGTCTGTGGGGGAAGCTGGCAAGTGGCAGAGCTGGGCCCATGAACAGGACTTCTTTACAGCATCGATACTATTGTGACTATAGGCTCATTGAGAAGGGTCTTAGTGGGGGTGGAGGTACGGGGCTGGCAACTGTCTGTTCTCAGCAAGCATCCTGCTTCCTCCTGTAATGGGTACCCCAGAGTCTCAGGGTCCCTGTAGAGGACCCTTTGTCCCTTAAGTCCATCTGAATGCCCTTGAGTGGGCTTCAAAGAACACAATGGCCTCAGAGCCATTTGTTCCCTTAACAAGTGCAGGCAAAGAAAGCCAGTCTACGAACCACAATCCCAGAGAACTTAGACTACAGTGAGGACCCTAAGAGAGACTTACATAGATCTAATCTACATGGGAAGTAGAAAGTAGAAAAAGACAAGATCTCCTGAGTAAATTGGGAGCATGGGGACCTTGTGGGAGGGTTGAAGGGGAGGAGAGAGGCAGGGAGAGGAGCAGAGAAAAATGTAGAGCTCAACAAAAATCAATCAAAAAAATAAAACAAGTGCAGGCTAAGAAGATTTCAGGAGAGTTATTGGATGAAAATGAAAGAATGGGTAGATAGAAAGGAAGGAAGGAAGGAAGGAAGGAAGGAAGGAAGGAAGGAAGGAAGGAAGGAAGGAGAAGAGAAAGCAGGGAAGCAC
>NW_004949101.1:4455746-4472487 GCF_000317375.1 Microtus ochrogaster | reverse complement strand
AGGAAGGAAGGAAGGAGAAGAGAAAGGAAGGAAGGAAGGAAGGAAGGAAGGAAGGAAGGAAGGAAGGAAGGAAGGAAGGAAGGAAGATTGGTCAGTGATAACAACATAGCAATACTTTGTCAGCAGTGAGAGGTAGCAAGGAGAAACAGTTCCACGCTGTCCCCCACAGTCTGAGGAGCTCCCTCATCTTTAGGGATCTCCACTCTGATAAAAATCTGATTCTTCAACACAGAAAAGACTTCTGAGAGGAGACAGTAAGAATCAGTTGTTTGTGGAGAGACACTCTTAACACCGATCTTAAGCACGGGAGGAACTAGAAAGAAAGACGCTTGGAAGAAGGTGAGATGCTTCTGTGAGCAGGGTGTGGACTTCTCAAAGAGAGACTCTCAGCTAATGTTTTTATGGCAGCCATATGTGCAGGCTTGGGTGGGTTCTGGAGGTACACAAGGGTTGCTAAGGAACCTGGCTCGGATCGTGGGGTGGTTCCAAAGCCCTGGATAGGATCACAGGTGATGAAGTAAAACCCTAGGCCACAAGGTTTGCTGGGTGAGTCAGATGTCCACTGTAAACAAAGTTCGGGTGTAGCAAGTGAGGCTCCTGGAAAACGTCTAGGGAAGGAGTAAGGTCATACGGCTTAGGCGCTAAGCTTGATGTGTTTCTCCTTCCTCTGTGTAGCCCTGGCAGTGCTAGAACTCACTCTGTAGACCAGGCACACCTCAAATGCACAGAGATCTGCCTGCCTCTGCCTCCCGAGTGCTGGGATTAAAGGCGAGTGCTACCACTGCCCGGCTATAGCAAATGTTGATTGTGCTGGAATTCTTGATTCTCTGTTAGCAAGAGGCTTCAAGCAGATTCTAAGATGGGAATGTCCTTCTCTCCCTATGCCCACATCCTTTTTCCTCAACTTCAGAGTCTCACCCGACACTTCCCTGTCAAATGGTGACCTTTAATTGAGCACTGACCATTCTCCAGGCACATGCCAGCGTTTGTACCTTGCAGAGGCAGCCAGTGGAACCTGCTTCAGGGCTTGGCTTAAAGCCATTCTGAAGCCTGGCTTCGCCCCCTGCCAGCTAGGTGGCCTTGGTAAAGTTACTCAACATCTCTGAATGTGGCTTTTCTCACCCACAGAATGGGAAAGGCCATGATACCTGGCTCAGAAAGTCCCAGTGGGGAAATTCAGTAAGTTAACACAGTTAAAACTCTTAAAACAACATCTTAACAGTATTAAATGCTCGTGGTTATCAGCTATAACCTTCCAAGCACTCTGAGAAAGGTAAGGATTACTATTGTCCCCAATTTAGAGACAGAAAAACCAAAGCTTTATTAAATAGGTTGAATCCTTCCTGAGCTAGCAAATGTTAGGGCTGAATTGCAGAGTTGCTGTGCTAATAGCCAGGACTGGTCAGTTTGCAGCTTCTGGGTGCTCTGTCAACTTTGCGCTGGGGACAGCTGTCACGACACGCCCTGTCCTGCCACCTCAGGACCCTAATTTTACAGAAAGGAGACTCAAGAGCAGCAACTCCCGGGAGCTGCCTCTTCACCTTCAAAGCCCCTGCGCTGAGTTCCCCCATTCCCTGAAAGTGTGGATGGGTGGATGCTGCTGAGCCTTCAGGCAAGACCTGGCCCCAGGACGCGCTCTTAGGGTGTGCCGGATCTTTGGCAAAGCTGCCGGACCTTTAAATCTGCCTGGTCACAGAACACCCAGCATTAGGCTGGCAAGTCTGCCCTGGAGAAAAGTCCAAGAGAGGTCCGCTGGCCAGCTGTTGACAGCAAGCACAGGATGCCACATCACAGAGGCTGCCTTCTGCTAGCCAGCCCCACCGCTCCTTCTGTGAGAGAGGCCTAGCTTGTGCCTGGGGTGGGGGTGGGGGAGGACCGAGGGTGGTGAGGTGTGGCCTCCTTGTCTCAACACTCCTTAATCTTCTAGGAGCTCCCAGTGCCAATGCCCTGCCCCTTCCGGAGCTCTCCTTCTTACCAGCTGTCACTCCTAGTGTACAGCCACTTCTGTGTAAGCTTGCTTAAGAGCACACTGTCACACTTGTATGACACAGATGAATACATTAGTGCACACCCTGGATCACAGTCCCTACCCTTACCACTCTAGAGCCTGTAAAACCCTTAGGCAGTAGAGTCCAGCATGGCTTAACCTCCCGCACTGTCAACCAGCAGAGATTTCCCACAGGTAACATCACTGGTCCCCATGCTCCCCATCTGCAGAAAGCGATATGAACTCTATCCATCCGCCTTGTAGTTATTGTCAGAATGGTAAAATGACTCAGGTAAACAGGACTGGGATTAAGTCAGAACTACACTATTAGGTACAAAACGTGAATCTAGATTTGAAGCCTTATTTTCCCAAGGGGCTGACTAGTGGCTGGTGGTGGAGGTGATGGGGATAAATCTCAGACTACATCTAGGGCTTAGGGGAGCTTCATGGAACTCAGGAAGGATGCAGCATCTGACCAGAGATTGGGATGTAAAACCCTGGACCAGACTGTGACTTCTAAAACTGAGACACCCTCCTGGGAGCTGCACCCTAAGAAGCTCAGCTGGGCATGCTGCATTCGGGGGAGGGGGTACACATTGCTGGAGCTGCAACAATGGGTATGTCTGGTGCTGGGAATCTTATGAGAGGTACCAGCACTTGGGTACCTTCATGGGGAGCCTGTTACTCAGGACCACAGGACTTTGCCGTCATGATATCCATTCATCCAGCTTGTGATGTTCATTCTTGCTGCGGCAGGGGAACCCAAGGATGCTGGGAAGTCCAACGAATCACCAGCTTCTTATCGGCTTGTGTTGGTGCATTTAAGGCTTTGGTTATAGTAGAGATGGGGACCGGTGAACTGGATCAGTCTCTCTGTCTCACCTGCAGCAGCCAGTAGTTTACACTAGACATGTATTGAGCACTATTTGTATACAGAAACTATAGAGGGACATTGCTCCCCTCCTCCCGGTCCAGCCCCGTAGAAATGATGGAGCTCCTGTTCTCGTAATAGAAGCCTGCTGGAAACACTGAAGTGACGGGAGAGGGCACAGTTCTGGGTAGGAAGGACAGTTAGGAAAGCGTCTGGTCACAAGGATACCCATCTCTGACTCAGACGCAAGGTGGCTGCATTTGCTCTACAACTGGCGTAAGTAGAACTCCTTCTGTCCATCCAGCAGGTAAAGAAGTTGAGGCTTGGAGCTGAAGAGGTGGTTTAGCAGTGAAGATCAAATGCCGCTTTTGCAGAGAACCAAAGTCTGGTTCTTTTTTTTTTTTTTTTAATTTGAGAATTTATTAGGCACAGAGGGTGACTGGAGCAGGGTTACAAAATGACTGTTAGGTTTCCTTCACACTGAAAAGAAGCTGGTGTTTTTCCTTTCTTCACCCTTTAAGCCTGCATTCGAATGGCCCCATCCAACCGGGAGACCTCTCCATTCAAGAATGGGTTCTGGATTATGATTTGTACCATATGAGCGTATTCATCAGGGTCACCTAGTCGATTGGGAAAGAGCACCTGACTGGCCAAGAAGTTGTGCACTTTCTCTGGAAGGGTGGTGAGCAGTGGGGTGGCAAACAAACCTGGAGCAATAGTCATCACACGGATGCCTATGGGAGCCAGATCCGGAGCAATGAGCAGTATCATGCCTACTATGCCCCCTTTGGATGCAGAGTATGCAGCTTATCCAACCTGGCCTTCAAAGGCAGCCACACTGGCAGTATTAATAATGATAACTCCGCATTGGCCTCCCTGGTCTGGTTCATTCTGGCCCATCTCCCCAGCAACCAGGCGGATCACATTGAAAGTGCCTAAGAGATTCACATTGAGAACCTGCTGGAAGTCCTCCAAGGTATGGACCTGGTTCTTCTTTTGGTTGTATGTCTTAATGGTCAATGCAATACCTGCACAGTTGACAGCCACATGTATGTGACCAAACTTCTCTTTCGCTAGAGTCAAAACTGCTTGTACGTCCTTCTCAGAGGTCACGTTGGCTGGGGCCAACACGCAGCTCTCTCCCAACTTCTTGGCTTGGGCCTCACCCCCCGAGTTAGAGGTGGGTCCAAAGCACAGCTGTGGTCCCCTTGTCCCACCAGTCTTTTGGCCATAGCCAGCCCAAGGCCCGAGGCTCCTCCAGTTATTCCAGCGACCAGGCCCTTCACGCTCCGACATGCTGCAGCCATCTTGCACCGAGTCTGGTTCTTGGTACCCATGTTGGGCTGCTCACGACTGCCTATAACCCCAGTTCCAAAGTTCTTGCTGTCCTCTGCAGGTAGCTGCCATGGCATATGCTCTCTCTCTCTCTCTCTCTCTCTCTCTCTCTCTCTCTCTCTCTCACACACACACACACACACACACACACACACAAATTAAAAATAAAATAAATATTTTAAAACAAACAGCAACAAAAAAGAAGCTGAGACACTAAAAGTGAGGGGCATCTATCCGTCCAGGAGCAGACTCCCCGTAAGCTGGCCCCCACACCCCTCCTCCTACTCCATCTTCCAAACTCCGCTGAAGATCCCTGGAAGACAAGAGAGGGAGGAGCTGGGCCAGGCAGATAAGCAAGGCCAGGTGGCCACTGGCCTGCTGCAGTGTCTGGACTTTGGACACGTGGGCGAGGAGAGCTAACTAACCTAAGTGCCCTGCCCCCCTCTTACCCTAGCAGCCTCAAGGCCAGATTTTGTCCCTCAAATTCCCAGAACTGCCCCCAAACAGGGCTCTTAACTACCAGGTGTGGTTTAGCATGCTATGATTTAACAAGAGTTCAGAGTCAAAACAGGTGGTCCCAGCAGGCCCCTCTGATCCTCCGTGCCCTCATGAGTCAGTGGAAGGCCAAGGGGACGCTAGGGTTTTAAGAGCACAGAGTGAGCAAGTTCTTTGTGCGGACTCACAAGTAACAGACCATCGGATAAACAAGCAGTGCCCTTGGCAGAATATATGGAAATGCAGGACGCAGGACAGCACTTCCTGGCTGAAGAGGAAGGTTCCGGGAGGATTTGGCTCAGCCGCCACAGGGAAGCAGACAGCAGAGACGGGAGCTCTCTGACTCAGCCCGTGTGTGCCAGACTTCCTTAACAGGCACAAGGGCATCAGGGGGTCAGGGGATCAGACTTACACATAAATAAATAAATAATGCAGGGCACACGGTTACACTTAAATTATAGGTAAACAAGAAATCATCATTATTTTTGTTGTAGTCCTGTCTTGTCCGTGGCTCTGGTTTCTGTGGTTTGGTTCCTCTCTGTCACCTCTCAATAGGGTGAAAAGGACCAAGGAAAAACACCCTGACCCTGGCTAGACAAGCTGGCTAGCTAGCTGAACTCACCAGATTGGAGAGCTCCAGGTTCAGTGAGAGAAGTGGGAGACTCTGTGTCAACACATAAAGAGAAGAGGAGTGGAGGGAGACACATTACGCCAGTCTCCGTTCTCCACATGCAAACGTGTGCACAAGCACCCTCACAAATGTCAACATGCGTGTACATCCAGATCACATACACATGCCCATGAAAGACATTCTGAAAAAGCAGACATTCGTGCAACTTTTATTATAGTTTATTGTGACAATTGTTCTGTTGGTATTACTATTATTAGTCTTATACCGTGCCTAAATTATAAACTAAAATTTATTATAATTATGAATACATGAGAAAAATATCATATGTAGGGTTTGATAATTTCAATGATTTGGGGTATCCGTTAGAGATGTTAAGACATATCTCCCATGGAGAAGGGAGGACCAGCGTGTATTCCTGTGGAAAGAGTGATGACAAAGAGGGTAATGGCAAGTGGGAAAAGTTAAGATTGAGTTTGGGATGCCCTAAACTCAGTGTAATGTTAACCGTGGTAGCCGAGGGTAAGTAGGGAAACAATCTAGATTTTTGTAGATGGAGAAATAATTTCTAAAAGGAGGAGCAAGCTGGAGAGATGGCAGAGTGAGGAAAGGGTGAAGTCTGGTGATCTGTATTCGGTCTTCAGAAGCCACATGAAAAGTAGATGTGCGTCATGAGCCTCGGTCCCATCAGTACTACACAAGAAGGGAAGCAGAGACGGGAGGATACTACGATGGTTTGAGTGTGAATGGCCCCACAGCGTCATACATCTGAATACTTGGTCCCAGTTGGTAGAACTGCTTAGGAAGGATTTAGAGGAGGGGTGCCACTGGGGGTGTGTTTTGAGGTTTAGGAAGATCCCTGTGACTCCCCGTGTGTGAGATGTGAGTTCTCGGCTGTTCCAGTCACACCTTTGCCTTAACCCTCTGAAACTGTAAACCAATTAAACACCTACTTTTAGAAGTTGCTTTGGTCCTGGTGTTTTGTCACAGCTATAGAAAAGTAAGACAAATGGCCAGAAGCCTGCAGGCCAGTTAGCCTGGAGCATGCATAGCTGCAGAAACAGGAAAGACCCTGCCCAACAAGACAAAAGGTGAGGACCATATCTTGGGAATCGTCCTCCGGCCTCCGCACACACCCACTCTCACACATACAACAGATAACATGTTGAAAGGAGAGCCTGCCATTTGCAGTAACATAGATGGACTGGGAGGGTACTATGCTAAGGTACTGTCTCCATGGGATCTATCAAAACAGAGTAGAATGGTGTTGGCCAGAGACTAGGGATGGAGAAAAACGAGGTGATAAGGCCAAAGGGTACAAACTCAGACATGCAGGATGCAAACTCCAGAGATCTACTGTACAACTAGGGCCTTTCAATGAAGAATACTGTGCTATATACATGCAAGTCTGTTGGGGGCAGAGCTAATATGAAGTGCTTTTCCCATTAAACAAAAGAAAAAACTACAAGGGAAAAAAGCAGAAGCAAGCAGGAGGAAATTTTGAATCATGAATAAGTTTTTGACACCGACTGCTGATTATGCAGATATATGCTTATCTCTAGACACACCAAGTTGTTTACATTAAATATCGACAGAGTTTTATACCTAAAATAAAATGTTTAAAAAAAAAAAAGGTTTGATCACCAGTATGGCGGCACACACCTGGAATCCTAAATCCTAGCCCTTGAGAGGCTGAGTCATGAGAATTTTGAAGTTAAAGTTGGTCAAGGGCCAGAGTGTAGAAATACAATGAAATTCCACACAGCTGTCAAAAATTTGGAAGCTCTCTATATGTTCTGGATTTTTGAATGGCCTAAAACCAAATAACAAGCTAAACACACACACACGCACACGCGCACACACACGCACGCACGCACGCATGCACTCACACAGACACACACACAAGCAGATCCATTATGATACATGTATATTCTATGATAATATGTGATAAACCTATTAACATAAAAATATAGAAGCGTATGGAATTATGTGAGTGTAGATATAAACATACACATGTATAAACACACATGTATAAGCATTCACATGTATGAACACACAAAAGTGTGGATATAAACATACGCGTGTATAAACACACACATATAAACACACAAAAGCATCCTAAAAGTGTTTGCCAGGGCTAGAGAGGTGACTCAAGGATTAGAAGCACTAACTGCCCTCCCAGAGGACCCAGGTTTGATGCACAGCACCCACACGATAGTACATAACTGTGATTCCAGAGGATCCGACACCCTCTTCTGGCCTCCACAGGCACTGCATGCACATGGTATACAGACACACACATGTAAAACAACCATACACATAATATAAAAAAGTAAACATTTTGGAAAAGTGTTGCCTCCAAGCTGGAAAGACCTGAACACTTCCTCCCTGAGGAATACCTTTCATGGAACTAGACGGCATCATGAGAACTTCCAAAGAAGGGGAGCCAGTCCTACCCAGCGCTGACTCTTACAAACTACAACCAGCAGCATGACACAATAATCTTAAGGGTGCGGTAGTGGCACACATACCTTGGTGGCAACCAATAGATCTCTAGCTGGACTTAGGACCTACTCAATAAGAGGGAAATCATGTGGGGTACTGGAAACCCAGCCAACTCCCCAGGGCTAGTGAAGCCATGGATCTTGGAGGAGAAACTACAACTGAGACTTTACTAAACCAGCACAGTCCTGCCAAACTCTAAACGTTTGTCCTTGTCCCCACAGATAGGTGCAGTCCTCACCCCTCATCAAGGAAACGTCTCTTTGCTTCAGACATTCCAGAAAACCACATCCAATCATAATAATGCAGAGATGCAGAGCCTAGTCCCAATAGATACATCTACAACACTGCTCCTGCGCCAAAGCCTAGAGAGCATCCCAGAAGAGGGGAAGGAAAATCTGTAAGAGTCAGAGGAGCAGGAAGTTTTCTGTGAGATTATATGTCCTAGGCATGTCAGAAACTGTATCTCATTAACATGACCACCTAAGCATGAGCTGAACAGGAACGGCAGGAGAAAGTCCAGGAGTCCTCAGCTCTGTGCAGGGAACTACTTACCACCTAAGGAGTGCTAAGATCAGGAGAGACAGACTTCCCCAGGAAAGAGCACAGCAAGTGGCTGTCCAATACCAAATGGTCAGCCCTGTATACAGGATATTTACGAGTGTGTGTGTGTGTGTGTGTATGTATTTAGGAATTATACCTAGGAATATAATACACTATATGTGTATATTTAGAATATATTATAGTGATATATTAATATAATATTTAATATTTTGTTATTATATTCCAAATATACATAAATGATAGATGTATGTATTAAAAATTATATATGTATATGAAGCAACAATTAAAGAAAAAAAAGGCCATGAGTTTGAAAGAGAGTGGGGCCTGTCATATGGGGATGTTTGGAGGGAGGAAAGAGAAAATTTGTAATTACATTATTATCTCAAAAAATTTAATTACTATTTTAAAGTATTTACCAGGGCTGGAAAAATGATTCCATGGCTAAGAGCACTGGCTGCTCTTGCAGAGAACCTGGGTTCAATCAATTGCTAGCACCTACATGGTAGCTCACAACCATCCCTCACTCCAATTTCAGGGGATCCTTCACCTTCTTACGTCCATGGGCACCAGGCATGATTGCAGTGCACATACAAACATGTAGGCAAAGCACTCATACCCATAAATTTAAAAAAATAGTATTTACCAAAAAAGCTAATAAATAATAATAAAAGTGATAGTGCCCTGGCAGATTTTTTTAACCTTCTTCTTAGTATTTTTCTGTATTACTTAAAAATTTCACAGTAGGGGCTGGAGAGATGGCTCAGAGGTTAAGAGCATTGCCTGCTCTTCCAAAGGTCCTAAGTTCAATTCCCAGCAACCACATGGTGGCTCACAACTATCTGTAATGGGGTCTGGTGCCCTCTTCTGGCCTGCAGGCATAGACACAGACAGAATATTGTATACATGATAAATAAATAAATATTTTAAAAAATTTCACAGTAAGCATGTATAACAATAATGAAAGAATTATTTTATTGCAGTTTTTTAGTTTTTATATGTACATGTACCTGAATATGTGCTATAATGTATGTACAGAGGTCACAGGACATCTTGTGGGAGTTGATTCTCTCCTTTTATCATGCAGGTCCTGGGAATTGAACTCTAGTCATCAGGCTTGGCAGCAAGCGCCTTTGCCCACTGAACCATCTCACTGGCCCATGAAACAATTATTTATAAGCAATTTGTTGTGGCTGGGGACATAGCTCAGTCAGGGCAATGTCTGCTATGCAAGCCTGAGGATCTGAGTTCAGATCCCCAGGACAGAAAAGTGACTACAGTGCTGATGGCTTATGGCCCTGGGCTCTCCTACCCACACCCTCACCCCTGACAACAGCAGGGCATGAAGCCCAGCAGGGGGGGCACCTCTGAGCATGGTGCCCTGTGTGACTCTGCAGACAGTGGTCCTGGCAGCTGGTCCCCGCCTACCAAGACCTGGCTGAATTAAGTATAGAGGATTTCCACCAGAAACATAGCTTGGAGTGGAACCAGGAAAATTGGTCAAGGAGGGGTGAATCCTGGCCTTGGGAGGCCAGGTCCTGAGTGAAGTGCAGTCCCCTCCTGCCCCCAGGAATCTCACCAGAGAAGATACAGTAAGTATTTGTGTTTTTGCATTGGAAACCTTGGCTCTACAGATGCTTAAAGCCCAGAAGACTCTGAGGGTCATGGTTACTCCACAGCTTTAGTTAGCAAAAGTGCAAATCAGTAGAGCTTCACTCAGGCCGGGCCAGTGGATCTGGAGCTGGTGCCTGTTTGCTGCGTGGAATATCCAGGCTAGCGCAAAGAGATCTTCCCCTAGACATACATACATGCACACACACACACATGCACACACATACATGCCCGCGCACACTCACATACCCGTGTGTGCCCTACCCCACCCACATCTCTGCTGGGACCATCGTATCACCTCCAACACGCCACCCATAAGCTGGCTGGCCCACAGGAACCTGCCCCTAGGCCTCCCGCCCCCATGCCTCCTGGATGCTGGGCACCACAAAGAGTGTCTGTGTTATCGTCCAGCAGACGCTGAGCCTGCAGACAGCCTACCCCTCCTGGAGGCCACAGGGCACAAAGGCTGCTCTGTGCGGCCTGCCTGATGAGCCCACTGCCTCCCTTCCTCCACCAGGCACAAGGATAAAGTCATCGGAGTTTCCCAGGAGGCTACCCAGGCAGCTGAGGAGACAAGGAGATACCCAGCTGAAGGGTCCAAAAATGGTCCTACAGGACTCCAGTGGGCAAGCGAGCTGTGGCCTTCCTGCAGAGTGGCTGAGCGGTTTGCCAGTCTCTCTGGAGTCTCTTGGTTGGGTCAGGTAGTTCCAATACACTCTCCCCTAATCAATCTTCCCACACTCGGTACGGGTACCACGATCTGCAAAAAAAGGCCACAGTTGTCCCTTAAGTCCATTTCCCGCCTCTCCTGGATACTGCAGCTCAGTGCCATTGGTCTTTATTTCCCCAGCACTAGAACCGAACCTTGAACCCAGAGCCTTACAAACGCTGAGCTGGCACCCTTCCACTGGGCGACATCCCCAGCTCTCTTTGTAATTTTCATTTTGAGGTAGAGTCTCTCTCTCAGCTGCCCAGGCAGGACTTAAACTTTCTAGTCTCCTGCCTCAACCTCTTTCGTGGTTGGAATGATGGGCTTGGATCACCAGGCCCAGCTCCATCTGCTTTCAAACTCTCTGGAGAGACAGGGACCACTTGAGTCAGAGCTCCCCACCCCTCACCCTTGCATTGCCCTCCATCTCCCCAACCCCTCCGCGGCCAGGAATGCTCCCTTAACACATTTTATTGCATGCCTTCTGTGTGCTAGGCACAGTTTTGTCAATGCAGTTCCACAATGCTTGGCATCCATGTTAAACAGCACCCCAGGGGCATCTGTCTCCATAGCAATGGCTCCTGGGTTGGGTCATGAGTTGATGCAAGTTGTGTGCACTTATGAGCACAGTGGGTGCCCAATGTGTGGTTCTCAGTTGGGAAGACTGTTTCTCCATTAGGTACCTGGGTGCAGCTATTGCTAGCCCTCCCCATCCCTGGGCTCTCCGCTGAGCTCAGCTTTGCTTTGGTGGACAGGCAACAAAGGAGCTCAGCTCCCACGTGCACATGATCGGCTTTGCTCCACAAGACCCCTCAATCCACACTCGGAACCACCCAAAGTGACCAGAATTCAAGGGAGACTGGAGAAAAACCTCCCTGATGAGGGTCTGGATCCAACAGGTAAACACTGTAGCCTCCCCTTTCCTCTTTCACGCTGGCTCCTTGGGTGATCCTAGCAGTGAAGGAGCCCCATCATCCACGCCGGTATCCAGCACTGATGTACTCACCATTGATTTCTCTTGCTCCTTCCATTCCCTTCCTTGCATGTGGGAGTCAAGAGAGTGCTAGCCCCAGCGCTGACTCTTACAAACTACAACCAGCAGCATGACACAATAATCTTAAGGGTGTGGTAGTGCCTGGCCCAGCTCTGGTCCCTGATTTCCTTCAACAGGGTGCCATGTGCCTGGTAAATGCTGACACCAGTGACTTGGGCACTGTAACCTTTTCAGGATAGCCCTGCCAGTTTTTCCTCTAGCTGTTCTCACCTTGTGACGAGAGAGAAGGAAGTAGGATCTGTACAAGTCAAAGAGTGAAGGGATTCCCCTCTGTATGCTGTGAATATCATTGGTTAATAAAGGAACTGCTTTGGGCCTATAGCAGAGCTATAAGGGAACAAAGCTAGTGAGGGGCAGGAGACATGACTAAACAGAATGCTGGGAGAAAGGAGGCCGAGTCAAGGAGAAGCCATGTAGCCCCACCAGAGACAGATGGAACTTTAGCTGGTAAGCCACAGCCATGTGGCCATACACAGATTAACAGAAATGGGTTAAATTAATATGTAAGAGTTAGCCAATAAGAAGCTAGAGCTAATGGGCTAAGCAGTAATTTAATTAATACAGTTTCTGTGTGATTATTTCGGGGCTAAGCGGCCCCCTCCTTACAACAGGGATTTGCAATTGCTTAGATCCAATCTATAGGAGACAATGGTAAGAGATGAGATGAAGACACACAGCCCATTTCTCCCTCCCTCACCACAGGGCTGGTGAAGGCACCATGCAGTGACCTCTGTGGGATGCCTTTCTGTCCAGACCCTGGCAACTCACCCTGGAACCCTTCAGGAAGAGGGCCTCAACCCACTCAGGAGAGAGCAGCCCCTCCACAAAGACAGGCTCTGCAGTGATGCGTACCAAGTTCTCACTTGTCTCCTGACGTGGTCCACACTGACGGCAACCTGACAGATCCCCAGCAAGGACCCTAGCGCCACACCTCATGCAAGCCAAGTCAATATTTGGCCCAGACGACCTCATGGCATCTCAGCTCAGTTTTCACATCTGGAAAATGGGGGTGATGGGAGTAGGGCTGGGCATCCTGCAACCCTCTTCACACCAGCCCAAAGGAGAGAGGGGTTGCCAACAGGCTCTGGACTCCTGACAAGAACAAGGGCTGGAGGAGTGACATTGCTGGTTCTTTCTCCCCACATGTCTGCTTCCCACCACATCCACTCTCTGCTATACCTCTCTCACAGCCTTAGCATGGCTCACCCCAGTTGATGAGCTTCTACACACTAAAATACAGATCATTCCCTTGCCACAAATTGGGCTTCTGTTTACCCTGCAGCCAGCTTTTTTGTCTTCTGTCCCTGTAAGAGAATACCTAAGCCTGGGTAATTTATTCCCTACAGACATTTAACTCATGATCCCAAAGGGTAGGTAGCCCAAGTGTTTGATGTCTAGCAAGAATCTTTAAAATTTCTGCGTCAACTCATGGCAGAAGGTGGGAAGGGAAATGACATGGGAGTCCCCTCTGTGGGCTGTGATTACCATTAATGAATAAAGAAACTCCCTTGGGGGGCTGGAGAGATGGCTCAGTGGTTAAAAGCATTGCCTGCTCTTCCAAAGGTCTTGAGTTCAATTCCCAGCAACCACATGGTGGCTCAAAACCATCTGTAATGAGGTCTGGTGCCCTCTTCTGGCCTGCAGGCATACAGACAACATTGTATACATAATAAATAAATGAATATTTAAAAAAAGAAAAGAAAAGAAACTCCCTTGGCCTGTTGATAGGACAGAACTTAGGTAGGCGGGGAGGACTGGACTGAATGCTGGGAGAAAGAAGGCAAAGAGAGAGACACCATGGATCCGCCACCGGAGATAGACATGCTGAAACTTTGCTGGTAGGCTGTTGGGAGTAGTGAGACCCCAGATCCTGAATTTCTTGTAAACAACTTGTTTTCCCCTGATCTGAGTGCCTGCAGCTGCTCTGAGCACGAGACCTTCAGAAGTTCCTGATGGCAGGAGAGTGGTTTCTGGTGGGTTTGGCTGGGGTGTGGCTATCTCTATATAATCTGCCCCTGAACACAATAAAGGGGGCATTCTTGGGGAATTCAAGGATGACCCGTGTCGCCGTCTCTGTGTGTGTGTGTCTGTGTATTTTAACCTCCAGCCCCTTACCCGGAAGCTGGAGGTAACTGGGTGCCAGCACACAGAGCGCAGACATGGGGGCGCCGCCGTGTGCACGGCATTTGGAGGTCCCAGACAAGATATCGGGAACTAGGGAACGCTGAGAGGTTGCCCTCAGAAGGTGAGGGTGAAGTGGGGTATGTAATCCTGACGTCCTTCGCTCAGTTTGGCAGCAAGTGGAACCAACCGAGAAAGAGGGGTAAACGAACAGGGTTGTCCCCTGCCGGAGGGGACGTATGTATTGGGAAAAGATAGAAAGAATGTATATAGCTTAAAAAGATAAATGTGTACAGATGTATGATATGTTGCTTGTGTTGTCTTTTGTGTCCTGGACTGGAGAGAGACATTTGATTCAAGGAACTGCTAAGAAAGGCATTTTGACTTTAAAATATGGGCTTTCTGAACCAGCGTTTGGAGCTGCGTGTGTCAGTCTGTCTCTCAGCCTCCAGCCCCTTGCCCGAAGCTCGGTACCTGGGTGCCAGCACACAGAGCGCAGACACGGGGGTGCGGTGCGGGGCAGTAGGCCACGACCTCGTGGTGATATACAGATTAATGGAAATGGGTTAAATTAAGATGTAAGAGTTAGCCGATAAGAAGCTAGAGCTAATGGACCAAGCAGTGATTTAAATAATACAGTTGCTCTGTGTTTATTTGGGGGCTATGCTGCTGGGAACTAACTAGAGGCCCCTCCTGCAACAGGGAAAGAAAGGCTGAAAACAAGATGGGGTTGGAGCCAGTTTTACTGTCAGTACAAAATACCTACCCCCAGGATAACTAGTTAGGCCCTGAGGGCAGAGATCTTGACTCCAACACAGATACTTTGAGACTTAAGTTTCAAATGCGGGAATTTAGCAGACATATTCAAGCTCCCCTCATCTCCCTGGGCCGTTGACGTTGATGTCCTTCTATTCTGGGCAACCCCACTGTATTCCACTGGATGCCCTGCCTGTATTTATTTTGTTGACTTGTCCCTAAACTCAGGATGTCTCCTTAGTAACTATCACTGGAATTTAAAGCATAAGTCATCTCCCTGGAGCCTTCTCCCAGGCTCCCTTAGGAAGCAGGAACGTTGCAGTCCTACACATTTGACCTAGTATTTTGTTGTTGGTGGTGGTTGTTGTTGTTGTTTGAGACAAGGTCTCACTGTGTAACCTTGGCCAACCTGGACTCACTATGTAAATCAGGCTGGCCTCAAACTCACAGCAATGCTCCTACCTCTGAGTTGTACACCAACACGTCTGCCAATCTGGCAATTTGAAGTTCACAGCAGTAAATAAAATGACAAATCATTTATCTCCCTCCCCAACTCCTCACCTTCCTCTTCCCTTCTCCCTCTCAGAGTAAGACTGACTTTATTCTGAGCAGTCAGCGATACTCCCCTTGGGGATGAAGCCATCCTCAGTTGGGTTTTGCACTGAAGGAAGGCACAAAGCCAGTCTGCCCCCAGCCCCAAAGGCCGGCTCTGGGCTTTCAAGTTCACACAGCACCAATTCCAATGTAGCTTTAAGTTTTCCTTGGGGCCTTCAAAAGAAGAAAAGGACACTACAGAGAGTGAAAAGACAGTGTACAAATAAGACTTTAGATGTTGAATGGACCAGTGTCCCTAGAAAGGCAAACAGCACACTCGCCTGGGCAGTCTGAGAAGAGTTTAACAAAGACCATATGCAAAGATGCAGATTAGTGTAGGAGACAGTACAGGGTGTCACTCATCCAGTGGCCAGCAACAGCAGGGGGCCACTCCAATAGGTGAGGTGGCAACTGTTGGTACTCAGAGACAGTGGCAGCACAGAAAAACTCCCAGGCAGAAACTGCGGCCTTAGGCAGGAGAGGAACTCAACAAACAGAAACCCAGAAAGGAAGGGATTAGGGAGAAGGAGACCTTCTGACTCTCTCCCTGTCCCCTAAGTACTATCAAAAAGGACCAGCTAGAACAACATCTTAGGAACCCACTGGTACAGGCTTTAGAATCCAGCATCCCAAGACACTAAGCTGAATAGATGGGGGAACCAGGCAGAGCCCAGAGGGGAGCAAATGGGACGTCCCTGACAGATGCTCTGAGAGTCTAGATTCCAATTAGAAATTGCTGGGTTAATGGAACTGGGGAGTAGCAGTTTTCCTAAGTATATGATTGCTATGCTTTTACAAATATTGTCAACTATTTTCCTTTCAACGGCAAAGTTCTCCCTGCAACTGAAATTTGATTTTAATTATGGGATTTTTCCACTTACTCATTGCTGTTCCTGACCTCAGACGTTCAAGCAGATAAAGGCATGGAGCAAAGTGAGGTTCAGTATCCCCATCCCCAACCCTACAATGTCCTCGCTGATTCTACAAAGGACAGAAGAAGGCAGGCAGCTCCCCAAAATGATTGCTGGAAGAGGGAACACCCACAGAAATGCCAGCCAGCCCTTGCACAAAGCCCTCGCCCGAAGACTACCTTACAAAGGTCACACCCAACGTAAGTGGCTAAGCTGAGCCGGAATAGCTGCCTGTGCTCAGCCGGACAGCTGTCATCACAAATAGTGCAGGGGGCCTTGCAGGGGAAACTAATCCTTAAGTTCCAGATCAACAGACATTCCCTCCCCACCGTTCTTCACATTCCCACCAGGAATCCCCAAATCTACAGAACAGTAAAGGTGAAGAGCTGGACTAGCGTCTTCCAACTAAGGTCCTGAGAAAGGGGCTTCTTCCCCTGTGTTCTGGCTCTTCGACACAGCCGGCACTGCAGAATTATATCTTAACATATGATAACAATAAAGCCAGCCCATGCCGGGCGGTGGTGGCGCACGCCTTTAATTCCAGCACTCGGGAGGCAGAGGTAGGCGGATCTCTGTGAGTTCGAGACCAGCCTGGTCTACAGAGCT
>NW_004949101.1:4449415-4455646 GCF_000317375.1 Microtus ochrogaster | reverse complement strand
GTTCCAGGACAGGCTCCAAAGCCACAGAGAAACCCTGTCTCGAAAAAACCATAAAAAATTAAAAAAAAATAAAAAAAATAAAAAAAATAAAGCCAGCCCATGAGGCTGGGGGCCCAGCTCAAGCCCAAGAACAAAATCCACCCCCATCCTCCCAGCTGGGAGACAAATGTCTGGATTCACACAAAGTGCTTGAGATATGATGTCACCCAGTACTCTGCTGGACCTGAGGTGTTGAGGCAGGAGCGGTAGAAACAGACAAAGCCGTCACAAGCCACGCTCAAACCTTTCCCTAACATTTTCTGCCACTGCCAGCACCTAGGTGGGGGCCTTTTTCTTGGAAGGTGGATCAGGAAAGGGCAAACTGCATGAAGGTCAGAAGCCAGATTTTAAAGACGCTGTTCTTAACAACTGACCTTTTCAGACAGATCCTAGAGAAATTCCTCTCTTGGCACAGTGTCGGAGACCTCAGAGAGGGAGGGAATGCCGGGACGGTGGTGAGCATCTTTGTCTCTTCTGAGCACCTCCTGGGCCCTCTTGAAACACCTATTGTGTTTCTGCACACTGGTGACTGCAGACTGGTTCCTTTACATCATAATTCCTCAATGGAGGCCATTGTCTCCTGCCACAGGCTCCACAGTTCTTGTCTTGCTCTGTGACAGTGTAACAGGATCCAGCCATGCCCAGAGGAGGCCTTGGCTCCTTGGCAGCCTAGGCAGAGGCTGGATGGGCAGGATGAAGGAAAGGCTCTCCATCCCGGAACTGGAGCCAGACTTGAGCAGCCTGACTGAAGCAGATCTCACCGTTGCAGCCAGCCTGTTCATCCTGGTCTTCCAGTCACATGACACCCCTTTCCACTGCTCTGAGATGGCTAGCCTTTACCAGAACACCCCACCTCCTGGTAGCTGGACCCCAGAAGTCCCCTCACCTGTATAATTTGTTGTGGGATGGTAGCACGTGACCTGGCCATAAAAGACACAGCGGCTCCTGCCTCACTCTCTTGGGCCCTTCCCTTGAGAGAGCTGGCAACCATTCTGTCGAGAGGTCCAGGACTAAAAATGGAGAGGGTGAGATCAATGTACTGGGACCAAGATCAGTGTGTCCAATGGAGGCTCCAGGGGAGACTCTCTGCCTCTTCTAATGGCTGCTGGCATTCCCTGGCTTGGAGCCATCTCTCTCCAAGGGTGGTGCTTTCAAATCTCTGCTTCAAGGGCACATCATTTTCTCCTGTGTGAGGTGTGTTTCAGGTTTCTGAGATTCTCTCCCACAAGGACACATAATTGACATGTGGGGCCTATCTTGGAAATCTAGAATAATCAATCCTTTTGACTCAAAATCTTCACAGCACATCTCCAGAGACTTTTTTCTCCCCAGGACCAGAGATTGAGCCTAGGGTCCCACACATGGTAGGCAAATACTCCTTTGCTGAGCTATTCATACAACCCTCGTTCTTTTTCTTTGGAGACAGGGTCTCACCAAGTTGCCCAGGCTAGCCTTGACAACACACATGTGGAAGTCAGGGGACAACATTGGGGAGACAGTTCTCTCTGACAGCCACGTGGCTTCCAGTGATCAAACTGAGGCCAACAGTGTTGGCAAAGGAAACCACCTCCAGGCCACCATGCCAGCCCCACCAGAGTTGTTGCTAATTATCCCAAACACGCTAAAGTAGGGCTGCTCTGAGCTTCCCAAGTCTCTGTCAAGACTGCTGATGCTATACTTTGGGATCACTTGAGACCTATCAATCTGGACTTAAAGATGGGATCCGGATAAATCAGTCTTCCTCAAGGTTTCCATTATTTTCAGTTCACGGATCCTCTAGAAATGACTAGACTTCCTTGTCTTCAGTAGAGGCAAAATAGAGTTTATAATGAGGAGTTCTCAAAGCATACTGACTAGGTTTGTGTCCTGGCCCTGAGGTCCACAAAGATATCCTGCCCATAGGTTCTGCAGTGTGGTATCTGGGCTCCCACCTTCGGTACAGGGCCAGCTTGTTCCATCGCTGTGGACCAGCGGTGAGGTAGAGTTCCATGGAGGCAAGAACACGCTCAGAGAGGCCAATCAAACAGCACAGAGAGAGACAGAGTGAGCGGGTAAAGGGTAAGATAACACACCTAAGGACCCGACACCACTGGCCTATTCCTCCAACTAGGTCCCACATCTCAATGGTTTTTTTCCTACCGCTGTCTGTGAACAAGAGCTGGTGGGGGCATGTCATATTCAAACTGTAGCATGATTCATTTCTCCCCCTCTTCTGCACTGAGAGCCTGAAAGTACTTGTCACTAGCGTGGGATAGAGGTGACCCCATGCCGTTTCAGAAAACTCTTTTACCAGACTCCTGGCCTGCCTCTCGCCCTTGAGCTCCTGGCAGTTCTAGACAGGCCATACTGTGGCAGTTCATTATACAGAACCTGAAGCGAGCAGCAGGCCTTAATGAGTTCCCAGCAGAAAAGACCACGACGAAGACCTGATGCTAAATTTGGGTGAATTTGGGTGGTGAGCCCAGAAGTAAACAGGAAGGGGTGGAGCTGTGAGAGACAAGAGAAGGCACCAATGGGAAGAAAGACTTCATGTTTTAGAATGCCACTAGGGACCTCCTGGGGAGAGTACAGGACACATCTCAATACTGTCTCAATAAAATCTGGAAAACGATAATAGAAATTGCTGAAAATTTTTGAAGATAATACTATATATAATCAACAATCACACTTCTAGGTTGCCATCGTTTGAAAACATCTTCTTCAAATTTCAGGTCGGGCCAATGTGATTAAGAGGTAGAGACTAGAGGAGGTGAGAGACCTGAAGGCTTCCTGGTGGGTGGGACTGAGGACCTCAGCAACATTTAGCTACCTTGTCCTTCTGCCGGCCTCAGCATGGGGACACAGCACCCTCCTCCCAGAGGACACTGAGAAAGCCCTCACCAGGCACCAAATTCTGAGTTGTCATCTCAGATTTCCTAGACACCAGATTATGGGGGGAAAAAAATCCTATTATTTAATATCACCCAGAACAGGAGCTGGGGAGATAGCTCAATGGTTAAGAGCACTTGCTGCTCTTGCAGAGGACCCAGGTTCAGTTCCCGGCATCCACATGACAACTCATAAATGCCTCTAACTCCAGGTCCAGGGAATCTAGTGCCCTCTGGAGACCTCCACAGGTACCGGGCACTCATGTGGTACACATTCACACGTGCAGAAAAACCACCCGTATACATAAATAAAGATATAAAGAAATTTTGGGGATTTTTGTCTTTATTTTTGTTTGTTTGTTTGTTTGTTTGTTTGTTTGACAGGGTCTCACTGTGTACCTCTGGCTAGCCTGGAACTTGCTATGTAGACTAGGCTGGACTTGAACCCACAGAGATCTGCCTGCCTCTGTCTCCTGAGTGTTGGTATTAAAGGTATGGGCCACCACACCAGATATAATTTTTTAATTAAAAAAAAAAAACTTTAAAAAAATTCCCTAGTCCAAAGTTTTGTGTTGTAGCTGCCCAAAGAAACTAAGAAACAGGACTAGATTGCAAATAACTCTTGAAAAAATATTTGCATGTTCATGTTTATTACAGCCTTAGCCCCAGCAGCTGACAGGTAAGAGGAAGCCAAATATCCACCCACAGATGAACAGTAAAGGTGGCCAATAGGAAAACACTGGAAGATTTTTTTTGCCGTGAACAGAGTGAATTCAAGCGGGCACAGCAGCACACACCTACAGTCCCAACACACAGGCAGCGGGAGCAAGAGGAGCCTGAGTTCAAAGCCAGGGTCGGCGCCACAGTGAGCTCCAAGCCAGACTGGGTTACATAGTAAAAGCCTCCCTGGAAACAAAAAGAAGAAAAGGAAAATCCAGATTATTCTATAACGGGGAGGGGACTTCGGGACATTATGCTGTCAGTTGCAGAAGAACAAAACTGCCTGACGCCATTTATACGAAGTTCCTAGAACCGTCAAATTCATAAAGACAGAAAAGAGGATGTGGTCACCAGGGCCTGGCGAGAAGGAAACGAGGACTTGTTTCACGGGGTGCAGAGTTTCAGTTTTGCAAGGTGACACGGCCTAGAAATCTATCCCTCACATGTGGTACCTACAGTTAACAGTGGCACGTACACTCGGCAGCGTAAAGGCCATGAACTCAGTGTTTTCTGCCTTTGTTTGTCTGGTGTTGGGGGTCGAACTCAGGTCCTCACGTGTGCTAGCCAAGCGCTCTGCCACTAAGCTGCATCCTCAGCTTTGAAGTTCTTTTGCCTCAGTTAAAAAATAAAATAGTTGGGGCTGGAGAGATGGCTCAGTGGTTATGAGCACTGGTTGCTCTTCCAGAGGTCCCAGGTTCAATTCCCAGCATCCACATGGCAGCTCACAACTGTCACACCAATGCACATAAAATAAATTTAAATAAAATTTAAAAATAACAAATAAATGAAATGAAATGTCTTGGCCAGGCAAGGTGGTACACACAGGCAGGAGGATTTCTGTGAATTGGAAGGCAGCCTTCTCTACATAGTTCTAGGACAGTCAGAGATAGACAGTGAGACCTTGTCTGAAAAAGCCAAAATAATAATTAATAATAATAATAATAATAATAGTCTTATTAAGTAGCATACATACCCATCGTCTGCCATCCCTCACTGTCTTAGAGGCCCACACTCTAAAGGTCCAGTGAACACACACACAGACATACACACACAAAAGCGTGCTTGCACGCACACACGCCCCACAAAGATACACAAAGCTGTGGGCCCATAGAGACCGGGTCAGATGTCACTTCTGGGTGGCTGAGGACGCGCAAGGCACACACTACATCTGCCATCTCATTTACCTTGTATTCTGTTTCCTCACCTGTCTGCCAGAGATGAGGCTAATCCTCGATTGGAAGATTTGCCGGGGCAGTTTTGAAGACACCTTGCGGTGTGTTCAGTTAAATCTGCTGTGGGAATGCTGGAGGGAGGCGCCATTTCCCACCCCATCAGGCCCTGTTCCACAGAGCTGCTTACCAATGCCCCACCCTAGGGTGAACTGGACCCCAAAAGTCAGGCAGACCTGCTCTGGGTACCCTGATTCTCTCAGAGTTGCTACAGTAGCTCGTACTCAGCCCTACAGGCCCAAGGATGTCCCCAGGCCTGTCCCTAGGGCTGCACAGACTTTCAGGACAGCAACTGGACAAAACCTGCTCTTGGGCCCCTCCTGGACCCTCCAGCTTTGCCTTCAAGGGGGGTTCTTCCTAGCCTGCCCCTAGCCTGCATGCCACTCCCATCGGAACCAGAAGGACACATGGGGTCTGCAGTTCTCTCTCCTCTCCTTTGTATCTTTAAAAATCAGTAAACTCCTCTCTCGGCTCCAAACATACGGGAGCAGCCTGAGAGTCTTATAGATAGGGCAGGAGCAGCTCTGAGTTCTCCAAGGTGTCCAGCCACTTGTCCCTCCCGGCTAACAGACACAGCCCAGCTAGAAGCACAAGCTTCCCTCAGGGCCGGCCTCCGCTGGCCTGACGTCACTGCTCTCCAGAGAAGACGTGGCTTTTCCTCATTGTTCCCCACTTCAAGAGCAGTCTGGAAAGGCTTTTCTGGATGCTGGGAAGGCATGAGCCTGCAAGGTTAACAGGGCTGCAGCAGCTGCAGGCCTCCAGCTGCTATTTTCTTCTTTATTCCTTTTCTATTTTCCACAGAGCGTACCTTCTATTTTTTTTTAAGCGTCAGAGAAACAAATGAGAGGTTTTTTAAGTAAGCAATTTAAAAGCTCGCTCTGTTGCCTTCGGCACGTTCCCCGGCCTCTGCTCATCCGGGCTCCAGCGTTTGCTGTTATTCTCTTGGCTTCCAGTCCTCACCTTCAGCCCCTTCCTCTGTCCCTGAAAACTCTGTGCTAATTGCAGTGGTTAATGGGAACTAAACCAGGCTCCTGAGAAGCTTCTAGATTTTTCCTTCTTACCTGGAATGTTTATCATCAGATTTTATTCTCCCAGACCAAGAGACTGATCTCCTGCTGATAGGAGAAAGGGACATTATTTTCCTTGAATTGTCGGAAGGCATACAACCTGAAGCCAATCACAAAGAGATGTCAGTCAGACTCTACCTAAGGGACGCCATGCAAGATTGCTGCCTGCATTTGTCATTGATGTCAATGTCATGGCAGGAGGGCTAGAAACAGGACAACGAAATGGGAGGCGGTGGCGGGGAGGAGGCAGAAATCCTTAATAAATAAATAAATTTAAAAAAATTACCAGAAAAAAAAAAAAAAAAAAAA
>NW_004949101.1:4393121-4449315 GCF_000317375.1 Microtus ochrogaster | reverse complement strand
AAAAAAATTACAAAAAAAAAAAAAAAAAAGAAACAGGACAACGAATGTAGCAGAGAACTGGGATATTGTTTTTGCTGTAAAGGATATCGCTGGAACGGGTGGTGACATTTAATCACAATTAGATAATTGTGTCAATTTCCGTCAATTGCCTGACCCAAAAAACGGCCCTGTGACTATGGCTAGAACGGCATTTTCTCTTTAGGAATAACACTGACGCTCTGGGGTGGGGGTCAAGAGCATCATCTTGTCTGTAATTTATTCTCACTTGATTTAGAAAAAGTATAGGCCAGGTGGTGGTGGTGGTGGTGCACACCTTTCATCCCAGTACAGGGAGGCAGGGGCACGCAGATCTCTGTGAGTTGAAGGCCAGCCTGGTCTACTGGGTGAGTTCCAGGACAGCCAGGGCTACACAGAGAAACCCTGTCTCGAAATATCAAAAAAAAAAAAAAAAAAAAAAAAAGAAAAGAAAGAAAAAAAGAAAAGGAAAAAAGAAAAGGAAAGAAAGTATATACATACATAAACAGATACACACAAGTAGAAATAAAACAACAAGATAAATATGGTAAAAAAAAAATCTTACAATCTGGGAACTCTGGGACAATTTCTGTTCTATTCCTGTGTTTTTCTGTCTTTTTGATTTTTTTTTTTTTTTTTGGATATTCGAGACAGGGTTTCTTTGTGGCTTTGGAGCCTGTCCTGGAACTAGCTCTGTAGACCAGGCTGGTCTCGAACTCACGGAGATCCGCCTGCCTCTGCCTCCCATGTGCTGGGATTAAAGGCGTGCGCCACCACTGCCCGGCTTGTCTCTTTGATTTTGAACCTTGTGTTAATGAACAAAGATTGAATCCTAACTGGCCCCTAACTAACCTGTTTGCTTTCTTCACCCTGAGCAGGCTAGATGAGTGATACTTAGTTCTTACCAAAATAAGCTGTTTTATTTTGTTTGAGGCAGGGTCTTATTTTATGTGGCCCAGGCTGGCCTTAAACTAGCTATCCTCCTGCATCAGCTCTTCCAATGCCGAGAGCACCGATTGTGTTACCGTGTCTAGACTACAATGGGTTCCCGAAGTTGCTATTGCTATCCCCAGTTTACAAATGAGGGAACTGAGGCTTTCTTATTAAGGCCACAGCCGTTATCCCGTGGCCCCCAAATCATCACTGTCCCACAGTGACCCACTCTGACACTGGTGAGGAGACTTCCTGTCTGTTGCTGTTTTAAACTTCTTCTAGTTATCCTTTGCTAAAATGACGGACGGGAAGAGGAGATCGAGGCTGCCTGGTACAGCAAGCATTGGCTCCACACACACACACATCAATGCACAAATTACGCACAAGCATTGGCTCCACACACACACACACATCAATGCACAAATTACGCACAATCGAAATGCAAACCTCAGTCCCCGGTAGCACTGGACACATCTCAGCTCAACAGCCTTGTGTAGTTAAAATCTGCTGTTTTTGAAGATAACTGAGCATTTCTTCCATTGCCAACTGGCATGCCGTGCGTGCTGTCCTGAGAATCTTTACCTGCAGTTTACTGCCCACGGCAGCTTCTCTTCACACTTCCTACTTCGACCGGGCTGGCCTCGAACTCACAGAGATCCTCCTGACTCAGCCAGAGTGCTGGGATAAAAGGCCTGCAGCACATCCACGCCCAGCTTCCTGGGTGGGTGAACTTGGAGTTCACAACAGTGTCTCTGTCAAGCACAAATTCATTTTTTTTCTGGAGTCAAAGGGAGACACCTACAGGGAGTATTTGGAACTGCAACCCTAGCACAATCAGACACTGACCTTTGGACCTCTTTCTGGTTTAACAGGTTATCAGCAGCCACTTGTGAGGTCATAGGTGGCCTGAACTTGTGAGAAAACCTCCCACGCCAGGAAAAGATGAGAACAAAGTACCAGGAAGATAAAGTTGAACAAAATGTGCATCCACCTCCAACCTGAACCCTCCAGCGGCATAGCCCACAGGTTAGCACAAGGAGGGCCACTCGGGAAATCCATTGCAAACACTATATCCATGAAGAAATGACTAGTGTAAGCAACTGACTCATTTGCAGGAAGATTCCAGAACCCTACGCCGGGCATTTTTGTGTCCTAACTTTGGCTTTTAACTGGATGTATTTTAACTGAGACATCAGGGTGGAAACAGGATCTACTTTCAGGCAACTCATGGTGTAAAAACACATCGAGGGGTGTTTGAACTTTATGGGAGTCATCAGGCACAGAGACATGGAGATTTCTAAGAAAAGCACTAGAGACGTTCCCATTTTCTCTCTCAGCACAGGATGCAAGAGTGAGTGGTGCTGCTTGAATGAGAGATGGATCCATCTAAATTATTTATCGACCCACTCAGTTCACAAACACTTGTCAGGCCTCACAGCATCCAGGGAGCAGTGGGGTAAGTCCCAAGTCCTGAACACAAGGTTCGTCTTGGCTTGGTCCTGGCCTTAGATTTTTATATCCCTGGACAAAATATCAGAAAAAAAACAACTTAAAAGGAGGGAAAACTTGGGAAGGTGCCATGGCTCAGTGCTTAAGAGCACTTCTTGTTCTTTCAGAGGACCCGTGTTCAATTCCCAGCCCCCACGTGGTGGTTCGCAATCATCTGTAACTCCAGTCCCAAAGAATCGGATGCCCTCTTCTGGTCACTACAGGCACTGCATGCACATGGTGCACATGCAGGCACTCATATCCATACAATAAAAGTCATTAAAGTCCAAAAAAACTCTTTAAAGGAGAAAGGATTTGGTTCGTGGCTCTGTCTGTGGTCAGCTGGCTCTATGATTTGGGCCTAAGGTGAACCTGAACACCATGGCCAAGGAGCCGTTTAGCTCACGGTAGAGAAGAAACAGAGAGGTGAGAGACAACCGTCCAGGCAGAACTTTTGAAGGCAGGCCCCACCCTACCCCCAGTGATCTATTTCCTCTAGCTCCTAAGTAGTCATCCACTTCCCAAAATAGGGTCATCCACGGAGGACAAGGAACTCAGTACATGAGCCCGCAAAGGATGCTTGGAATCCAGATCATAGGAAAATTAGTTAAAGAATGAAGTCCAGTTTTGTTTGGGGTTTGCTTTAGTTAGTTAGTTTGTTTGTTTGTTTGACACAGGGTTCACTATGTAGCCCAAACTAGCCTCAAACTGGTAATCCTCCTATCTCTGTCTCCAAAGTGCTGAGATTATAGGTATACACCACCACACCTGGCCTGAATGAATTCTTGACTTTGCAAGAGGGATGGAGTCAGAGTTGGCCCCTGGGAGCAGACACATTATATTTCCCATAACAAAGAGAAAAAGAGATGCCAACAAAAGCCATCGACACCATCCTAGGGCAGTAAGTGTTCTGAAGAGGACTGGACTAGGGAAGTAGACTGTGGTCTCTGGGAACTCAGAATAATCAGGGGAACCCCAAGTCCACCTGCCACCCTGGATTGACTTGTAGCCAGAGGCTAGATGGAGGGCAACAGCTGCCAGGAAGGCTTTGTGTTATAAGACGTCTTTCCACTCAAGACAGGAGGTTGGGAATACAGACTTGCTGTGCAGCCTAGGCTTCACACTGTCATTCTCCTGCCTCAGCCTCCTGTATGCAAGAATTACAGTTGGCTATCACCATAGGTTACCTTTTTTGATACACTGTTCTTGGGTCTTTTTTTTTTTAATCTTAGAAAGATATGAATTCAATACTGTTTAAAAACACTAGCTGTTCCGTGTGTTCTAGTCAAATTAGGGAGTATTTCCCCTGTTTAAGGAAAGGCTCTTTTTGCCTCATTAGCGAGCTCAATGGGTTTCCATCCCCAGGGAGATGCAGAGGGCTTTTATAAAATCTCACTGCAGCAGTTGCTACCTGAGAAGGTAATGACGCAGGCCCTGCCCACATGGCTTGAGGTGTGTGGGTGCCAGCTGTCAGCCTTAGACTCTTTTTTTTTTTTTTTTTTTTTTGGTTTTTCGAGACAGGGTTTCTCTGTGGTTTTGGAGCCTGTCCTGGAACTAGCTCTCGTAGACCAGGCTGGTCTCGAACTCACAGAGATCCGCCTGCCTCTGCCTCCCGAGTGCTGGGATTAAAGGCGTGCGCCACCACCGCCCGGCCAGCCTTAGACTCTTGTCTCAACATTCCTCTCCAGTCTCCGGGAAAAGAGAGGAGACGGTGAGAGTGGTGGGTGGGTGGGGTGGCCAAGCTCAAGGTTACCCACCAGTCTGGCTTCAAGGGGATTGGGGTTAGGATTGGGACTTTGCCTATGGTGGGAGCCTCCAACAAATGCCTGTGTCTTGTCCTAAAAGTCCCAGCTCTTGCCCACAAAATAATTAAAGTGGCTGGGATGAGGTTCAGCATTGGAGCACTTGCCTGGTGTGCTTAAGGTTTTATCCTCAGAACCAAAAAATAAAAAAATAAAAAATAAAAAAATAATAATAAAAATTTAAAAAGTATTCTCTAGACCAGAGAAGAAACTCCTCTGACTAGAACAGACAGGTAGAGAAATTCAAGGTTCACTGAAGGTGAAGATGGAGTTGGTGAGCAGGCCTCAGGTGTCTTGGAACTAGAGGATGCCCACCAGAGAAACAAGAAACTCTGGTTTCGGGGCACATCACTTTGGGGAGACGCACTGTTCTTTCCTGTCGGTGCATTTAAACTAGGTTTTGGCTCTGCTTGGAATCCAGAGCTCTCAGTCTCCCTGTGGTGACAGCCCCCCCACATCCTGATTCCAACTAAAATCCACTTCTTCAGGGAAGCCACGTAGCATCTACATCCCCACGTGATCGCTAACATGCTGCTGCTGCTGCTGCTGCTGCTGTTGCTGACAATAATGACGACGACAATGATGATAATGATGATAATTTTTGGTTTTTCAGGACAGCGTTTCTCTGTCCAGCCCTGGCTAACCTAGAACTCATTTTGCACACCAGGCTGGCCTCAAACTCAGAGATCCAACTGCCTGCCCCCACCTTCCAAGTGCTGGAATTAAAGATGTGTGCCACCCCAGGGTACTAATATGCTTCTTGCTTTTCACAACCCTATTACTTACGGATGTTTGCTTGTTCGTTTGTTTGAGAAAAGGCCTTTATGTAGTCTCGACTGTCCTGGAACTCACTCTGTAGACCAGGCTGACCACAAACTCACAGAGATCCGCCTGCCTCTGCCTCTGCCTCCCAAGTGCTGGGATTAAAAGCGTGCACCACCACCACTACTCCATTTTTTTTAAACAGTGCTGAGAATGCGACTCTGCTTGGTCACCTCTCAGAACTGGGCTGTGCCCCCATGTCACACCCAAAGCTTCGCTGTCTTTTTCCCTTGTAGTGCCATGACAACCGTTCTCAACCTGTGGGTCACGACCCCCTTGACAAACCTTTATCTCCAAAAAAATATTTACATTACAATGCATAACAGTAGCAAAATAACAGTTATGAAGCAGCAGTGGTTGGGGTCACCACAACATGAGGAACTGTGCTAAAGGGTCCCAGCATTGGGAAGACTGAGAACCGCTGCCATACAACACTTACCAAGTCCATCGTGGGTGTTTCGTCATTCAGTCAGCCAGGCGTGGTGGTACCCGCCCTGGTCCCATATCTATGAGCAGAGGGTTACTGACAGAGCGCTAAGGCAGGAAAGTGCAGGAACAAGCCAAGCTGAAGGCACACAGTTGGTCATCACTAGAACAAATTCAATCAAAGTCCACAGAAACTGATTAAATCTCTGAAGGGGGATGAGGTACAGAAATAAAGAATGAGGGGGCAGAAGTCTTCAATGCCCAGCACTTGGGAGGCAGAGGCAGGCAGATCTCTGTGAGTTCAGAACCAACTTGGTCTGTATGGTGAGTTGCAGGGCAGCCAGGGCTGGCTTGCAGTGCACAATTCTCCTGCCTCGATCTCCTAAGGACTAGGACAAAAGGCATGCACCACCACACCCGGATTTAAAAAGTTTTATTATCCATTTGTGTGTCTGTGTGTGTGTGTGTGTTTGTGTGTGTGTGTCTGTCTGTCTGTCTGTGTGTGTGTTTGTGTGTCTGTGTGTGTGTTTACGTGTGTGTGTGTTTGTGTGTCTGTATGTATGTGTGTGTGTTTGTGTGTGTGTGTCTGTGTGTGTGTGTCTGTATGTATGTGTGTGTCTGTCTGTCTGTCTGTCTGTCTGTCTGTGTGTCTGTGTGTGTGTATGTGTGTGTGTGTGTCCCCTTCCCTTCTGTGGGTCCCTGAGATCAAACTCAAGTTGTCAGGCTTGACAGCAAGCACCTTTAGTCACTAAGCCACCTCACCAGCCCCAGGGGTTAGGATCTCAACCAGGGCAGTCTGGAGGTATTGTCAAGACCAGGACAAAGACAGAATGAACAGCTTATAACAGGTCTTTAGAAAACCACTTTGGACCTGGTGGTAGTGGCACACACCTTTAATCCCAGAACTCAGGAAGCAGAGACAAGCAGATCTCTGTGAGTTCCAGGCTAGCCTGGTCCACAGAGTTCCAGGACAACCAGGGCTTCACAAAGAAATTCTGTCTTGAAAAACCAAAAGAGAGAGAGAAAGAGAGAGAGAGAAGGAGGAGGAGGAGGAGGAGGAGGAGGAGGAGGAGGAGGAAGACGAAGGGAGGGAATGGGGAATGGAAAGAAAGAGAGAGAGAGAGAGAGAGAGAGAGAGAGAGAGAGAGAGAGAGAGAGAGAAAGCACACACTTCTGTTAAAATCATGGACTCCACACTTCAGCCCAAAAATGCTGAAGGCTGGAAGCTAAAAGAGTCTTTGTCAGGGTGTAATCAGCCTGGATTCCAGAAACAGGTGAGGCTTCTAAGGGGCAGCCCCTCCAGGGAGGACAATTATCTGTGCAGCCTATGCTACAGTCAGGAGTGGGAGGAGACAATGCTGGGTAGGAGCGTGCTTGGACCAGGGTGCTTTAATTACAGACCTTTTGTCCCCTGCCAGAACCTAAAGCTCCAGTCAGTACTCTGAAGACAGAACAAACCCTTTATTTCTTCCCCTTTTCAATCCATTCATTAAGTCTTCTGCCGCGAGGTGATGGTAGCTACTCTAGTTAGCCCTAGAATCCAAAATCTTCCGGGGACATTGTCTGACAAGACCTTGTCTGACAAGAAGGGGCAGAACTTACACTGCCATTCTGAGGAGTTTGAGGTATTCTGCTGTGTTGCTGAGACCTGCCCAGACCTCCAGGGAACAGGTGAGCTGCCTGTTAAAGGAAGAGACCGCCCGATGGACAGCTAGTCAGCCCTAGCTGACCACCAACTTTGTACACAAGAAAGACCCCAGGAAGTCAACAGAACCCAAGCAACGGCACTAGAGACCCTACTGGCTGTGACTAAAAATAACTGTGGGGAGTCTTGGTATTGGAGAGAAAGTGAGAAAGAGAGCGAGAGAGACCAAGAGAAAGAGACAGAGAGATAACGTGTGTGCACACGCGCCTGTGTGTTCACTCGAGCTTGGACGATGGAACACGGGGCTTCAGAGATTCGAGGCAAGTGCTTTACCACTGAACCACTTCCTCCCCACAGCTGTTTGCTAAGCAGCCCGCCTGTGCCAACAGGCAACCAATAACTTCAAACAGGACAAGGAACTAGCGGTTTCCAGCCCAGCACCTGAGGAGTCTGAACACCATGGCTCCATCTTACTAAGATCCAACAGAGTGACAGACCAGGCTAGGAACAAACCTCAGAGGAGCAGTGCTGGCCTAACATGAGCAAGGCCCTGGCTTTACTCCCCAGCACCGCTGGAAAAAGTACAAAACAAAAACCAAAACGAACGAAAACAAAGGCAGACCAGAATGCTCCATACATAGACTCTCAGTGTTGTAACACCCAATTCTGTGTTACCCTCTAGGTACAGTTCACGCGCCACTGTACCATACGGGAGTCGGGCAAGGGCCTGGAGATTGAAAGAACACAGAAGAGACCTGGGTCATTCGAAAGGAGATCAGCCAAAAGCCGTTTATTCAACCTTGGGAAAATCCTCATATACCTCGCTGCTGCACATGGATTTCCGCCCAGGCAGGTGGGAAATTACCACAGCAAAGATGGAGTAAACAATGCCCTACAGCTAATCACCAGGCAGGGCAAAGGGAGCACAGGAACAAACAGAATGTTTTAGTTAGCTGACCAGAAACTGTCCTCAAGATGAACCCCAGGAACAAGGGTAGACCCGGGCCCAACACAGTGTAACCTGCTGTTGTGAGTGCCACAAACAGAAGCTTTCACCGCAGCCAGCACGAGGGTAGGACAACCTGAATGTGGTTGACAATGTGCTGTGGGCACAGTGCGAACAGGTCTGAGGGACAGCTCCAGGGGACAGGTCTAGGAGGGGCACACCCATGCTTCTGTGAGTTCACCGCCATGGCTACCCAGGTCTCACGTTAACAACAGGAGGAAAGTGTTCTCGAGCCTGGACGTGGGTGGGGGTGTAGGATGGGAAGCTCAGTCACTTTGAAATATACCAGGGCATTCTGTCCTTTTGAACCAAGTCTGCCTCCAGGAGAAACTATTTTACCACAGCCTAATCTACGGAAGTCCAATCAGAACCCAGGTTGAACTGACCCAGGGAAAGGAAAACGCCCAACCCCAGCCTCCTGTAGACATCCTGTTTCACTGAATTAGAGGAGAAAGCTGAAACTCGCTCGTAAATTCCCAGCCTGGAGCACAGGTAACTAAGGGCCAGAGACCAAGCCTGGGAATTCAGAATGCCACTCACCCGAACACAGAGAATCTGCTATGGCAGAAACGATGTAATGACCAAACCAGGGCTTTGAAAAATTGTGGAGCTGGGCATGATGGCACACATCTGAGATCTCAGCACTCAGGAAGCTGAGTGAACAGGGAGCTGGAGACCAGCCTAGGCCACACAGAGAGACCTTGTCTCAAAAAAATGAACACACATACACACACACGACTAATATATTTCACATATATGATTAATGTGATAAGAACTTTAATGCAAAAATAGACAGATGTTAGGTAGATGCTCTAAGCAGACATGGATATTAAGGAAGATAATAAACCAGATGTGCTAGACACTTTAAAAAAAATAGACCACTGTATCAGAGGCTGGAGTGACGTCTCAGTGGTTTAAGAACACATTAGAGAGGACCCAGGTTCAGTTCCCAGCACCCACATCAGACCTGAAGCCTCTGCTTGGCACTAGCACCTGTACTCACATGCCTGTAGCAGGCACATGTGCACCATGCACTTGCAGACACACACAAACATACATACAATTAAAAAAAATAATAAAAATAAATCTTAAAAAAAAAAAAACCCACTGTAACAGGAATGAAGAATGGCTTTGATGTCACATTGGTAGACTGGACATGGCTGAGAAAAGGACCTCCGAGGCAGCCAGGCATGGTGGTGCATGCCTACCGTCCCACAGGAGGAGGTTGGAGGGCCATGAGTTCATCTTCAGTCACACACTGAGTTAAAGACTAGCCTGACGGGCGGTGGCGGTGGTGGCGCATGCCTTTAATCCCAGCACTCGGGAGGCAGAGGCAGGTGGATCTCTGTGAGTTCGAGGACAGCCTGGTCTACAAGAGCTAGTTCCAGGACGGGCTCCAAAGCCACAGAGAAACAAACAAACAAAAAAGGCATTTGGAGACAACAGAAACCTCCAAAACTTGAAAGAGGGAAATAGGAGGGGGGGGGGGGTGACAAGGGGCCAAATGAAACAAAGTATAAAACTTTGGGTCAAGCAAACAAGCTGTGATGTGTGCGCAGGGCTATAGAAGGAGAAGGACAAACTATCTTAAATAGTATCAATAGCAAGAATTTCTCCACTGAAAGACTCAGATCCAGGAAGCTCAGAGAATGCTGAGTAGGAACAAAAATGAAAAAAAAAAACCACACAACTAGGAATATTATATCCAAACTGCAGGGAAACAATCTTGAAAGAAACAAGAAGGAAACACTCGAAAACCATGCAAACAAGAGTGAATGAGATGGGCTGGAGAGCTGGCTGGAGATAGTATCCCAGCTCAGGGGCCCCCAGTGCCCTCTTCTGACCTCCATAGCTGCCAGGCTTGCATGTGGGGCACAGACATAAATGCAGGCAAAGCATGTGTACGCAAAAAGTTAAAATCATTTAAATTGATTTTTCAAAGAATGAGTGAAATGCCTAAATTGGTCCAAGGAAATAAAACAAACCTAGAGCCCTTTATCGTGTAAAACTACGCTTCAGAAGAGGCGTGCCCTCGTTGACTTCTCTGTTGCTGAGATGAAAACTGAGCAAACCATCTGAAGACAGTGCTTCTCTCTGACAGCTAGCTTACTGTCTATCAGTGAACGAAGCCCAGGGAGGAGATCAGGGAGGCTGAAAGGAGCTTCCCTCTTCCCAGATGACTTCAGCATATATGAAACTGGCAAACACAAGCTAGCACAAGGAGAGAAGGCCTGGTGGTCCACACCGGTATCCCAGCACTTGAACGGGGGAGACAGAAGAACCAGGAGCACCAAATCTCCTGTCGACGTCGACATACCTAGTTCATATAGCCATCCAGGGCTATATGAGATTCTGTCTCAAAAAGAAAATAGGAGAGCCTAGAGAGATGGCTCAGGGACCACAAGCATTTGCTGAGGCAGAGAATCTTCAGTCTGAGGCTAGTCTGGTTTACACAGCAAGATCCTGACTCAAAAAAAAAAAAAAAAAAAAATGAATAAATGGGTGGATGAATTAATTATTCAATTAATCACTAAAAAAAAAAAAAAAAAAAAAGCAAAACATAACGGACAACAAGGAATTTCTCAATGCCGTCAGGAGCACATAAGCTATTTGCCAGGAGAAAGTATTTGCAAAGGATGAACTTGAATTGGATAAACGATGTATCCAAAGTACACAAAGAACTCTTAAAACTCAACAATAGTAGCCAGGTGTGGTGGCACGTGCCTTTAGTCCCAGGACTCAGGAGGTGGATCCCTGAGCTCAAAGCCAACCTGGTCTACATTTTAAGTACCAGGACAGCCTTGCTATGTAGAGAGACCCTGTCTCAAAAAACTAAAGAAATTAAAATTATAAACCTCAACAATAGTAAAAGGAACAATTGAATTAAAAAAAAAATGAGCCTAACGTCTTCACAGAATCTTCATCAACTAAGACAGACTGCAAACAAGCAGGTGTAACGCTGTGCACAGACCGGAAGAGCCAGTCACAGCAAGAAGTGTCGGCTGGGTCAGATGGCAGAAGTATGGTTAGCTTTGTGAGAAACTGCCATCTTGTCTTCCCAAGTGGCTGTGGCCCTTCCCAGCATGCTGCTGTGAGTATTCTCATAGCATTTCAAACTGTAGATGCTGCAAACAGCAACATCAAGATTAACATATGAAAGCAGCCAGTTGACAGAAAAAGATTATAAGGCTTACGCCACCTGGGCTTTATATTATAAACAGAGCATGTGCAAGAAAAGCGCGCGCACGCGCACACATACACACAAGCACATGCACACACATATTCACCAAAGAGGCAGACACTGTGTAGATGATCTATAAAGGGACATGGAGTTCATGGCATATCCCTTTTTGAACTTTTCTTCAGTTCACTGGCCACTTCTATTTTATTTTTTTTTATTTTATTATTATTATTATTTTTTTTTTTTTTGGTTTTTCGAGACAGGGTTTCTCTGTGGCTTTGGAGCCTGTCCTGGAACTAGCTCTGTAGACCAGGCTGGTCTCGAACTCACAGAGATCCGCCTGCCTCTGCCTCCCGAGTGCTGGGATTAAAGGCGTGCGCCACCACCGCCCGGCTTCACTGGCCACTTCTATTCTTGGGGGTGTTGTCCTTTCCTTTCCTTCCTGTCTATCTTTCTTCTTTTATTCTTTCTCATTCTGTGTGTCTGTGTATGGGTCTGTAATGTGGGAGTGCAGGTGCCCACGGAGGTGAGAGGTGTTGAATCATACTTATTTTTAGCAGGTCGATGGTGGTGCATGCCTTTAATCCCAGCATTTGGGAGGCAGAGGCAGGTGAATCTCTAAATTCAAGTCAGTCTCGTCTACAGAGCAAGTTCCAGAACAGCCAGGGCTATACAGAGAAATCCTGTCTTGAAAAACAAACACAAAACAACAACAACAAATATTTTTATTATTTTTCAGTTGTGTATGTGTTTGTCTCTGGGATTATCTTGTATTTTGCGAACATGTCATTACACATTGCTCAAAATCCAGAGAATGCACACTCGCGTGATGGCCAGTCTTCGTTGTCAACTTGACTACATGTGGAATTAACTAAAATCCAGAAATGGACGAAATGCCTGTGAGGAATAGTTTGCTAAATTTTAAGTTGGTAGACCCACTTCTAATCCAGACCTTTGAGGTGAGGAAGAAACACACCTTTTATCCAGTTCTTGAGGTGGGAAGACACACCTGCAATCTGGCTACACCTTCTGCTGGAAGCCCGTACAAGAACACGGAAGGAGGGAGCTTTTGCACCCTGCCTGTTTGCCTCACCTCGCTAGCAGATCCATTCCTTCACTGGCATTGCAGCCTACTTCTCTGGGACTCCAGCATCTACTGAAGACCAGCGGAGACATCCAGCCTTATCAACTGGGAAACTCTCGGATCCTTGGACTTGCACAGCTCAGTCATTCTAAAAAATCCCTTTTTTTATATGCGGTAAGATTCATTTCCTAAGCTGTTCCTCCAGAGAACCCTGACTAATACAGCAGGAAAAATGCTAATGCAGACTACAGACTGAAGATACTACAGTTACGGCAGATGTACCACTCCACTGCAGGGGGTTGACAGTGTACAAATATATGGGGGAGAGGGAGAAGGAATACAGCAACTCTGTATTTTCCTCTCGGTTTTGCCAAAATTACCCTGAATGTTTAAAGTCTATTTAAACAAGGTGTGAAAAATACTATGAGAGAAACAAAGCATTGTAAGGGGCAAGAAATTTCCCTAACACACTCAGGTGGTTTGAATAAGAACAGCTGGCTCATATATTTGAGTGCTTGGTTCCCAATTAGTGGAACTGTTTGGGAAGAATTAGGAGGCGTGGGCCTGTTGAAGTGGGTGTGTCACTGAGGGTAGGTTTTAAGGTTTCAAAAATCCACACCAGGCCCAGACTCTCTCTTTGCCTGCAACCTCCATTCAGATTTAAAGTCTCAGCTACTGCTCCAATGCCCCAATGCCAGCCTGCCTACTGCCAGGCTTCCTGCCATAATGACTGTGGACTCTGACTTATTCTGAATCTGTGTAAGCAATTCCCAGTTAAGTGCTTTCTAAGTTACCTTGGTCATGGTGTTTCTTCACAGCAACGGGGCAGTAGCTGAGACACACTCTAACTGTAGACTCAGGAACAGGAAGAGGGGAGAGTGCACTGTATCCTGGGACAAGAGCAAGGCTCCAGGAAACAGACAGGTAGAAAGAGGGAGCCAGGTAAGGAGACACACCTGTCAGCCCAGCACTGTGGAGGCAGAGGCAGAAGGATAGCAAGTTAGGTCAACACGGACTACATAGTGAGAGACTGTCAAAAATGAAAAGCAAAAAAGAAGAAAAACATAGTGTTTATTGAAATCAAAAATATAAGGCAAGATTCTAAAGTTCAGTTAACTAGAAGTAGATTCTGTTGGAGGAATGTGAGCTGGGCAAGTTTCTCCCTTTTCCTCTGCCCAGTGCAGCTAAGAACCCTGAACATAGCACATAAAATACACATAAGAAGACTGGAGGGGAAAAGACAGAGAAGAGACCATGACGAAGGCCCTTGGAATCTGTTTTTTTGAGAAAGGGTCTCCGTACATAGCCCTGGCTGGCCTGGAACTCTCTATGTAGACCAGGCTGGCCCCAGACTCATACAGATCCACCTGCTCTGCCTCAAAAATGCCGGGATTAAAGGCATGTGGTATCATTCCCAGCTCTCTGGGAGTTTTTTTGCCTCGTGTATTCCAGAGCAGGTGCCTGAGAAGACACAATCCATACATGCAAACAAACAGGTGCACTAGAAAGGGAGGGGAAAAGGGAGGAAGAGGAGGAAAGGGAAAAATAAAACAGGAGAGAAGGGGAGGGGAAAGGAGGGCTGCTCTCTTTAGCCAAACTACTAGAGGAAAAGAGTCTCACAAAAACATTTTGGAGCCGGGCGATGGTGGCGCACGCCTTTAATCCCAGCACTCGGGAGGCAGAGGCAGGCGGATCTCTGTGAGTTCGAGACCAGCCTGGTCTACAGAGCTAGTGCCAGGACAGGCTCCAAAGCCACAGAGAAACCCTGTCTCGAAAAAAAAAAAACAAAACAAAACAAAAAAAAACATTTTGGAAATAAAGAATACAAATCACCCAATCTAGAAAAGAAAGTAGACTTAAAAAAAAAAAAAGGAAAAGGACCAAGATAAAAGTCCCAGGGTCCCATGGGACTATGATCAAAGAGCTGCCCATCCACGCCACTGGAGTCCCGGGAAAGGGTGAGCGGTTGAATCCGAAAAGCAGCTGAAAAAATATGGCTTATTTTTTTCCCAGTTTGGTTTAAAAAAAATCCAAAAGCATACTGTTTACAGCTATGTGTGCTGGAGAGATGGCTCAGCAGTTAAGAGAATATAACTGCTCTTGAGGAAGATTGAGTTAACCTCCTAGCATCTACAGAGGGCTGTACCAATTGCCTGTAACTCCGGCTCCAGGAGGGGATCCAACACCCCTAGCCTCAGAGGGCACCAGAACTCTCAAGCAACACCACACACACACACACACACACACACACACACACCCTAAAAGTAAATCCAAAAAAAAAAAAAAAGATACTCCATAAATCCCAAACAGGATAAACCCAAGGACCAAAATAATAGTAAGGCTGAAAGCAGCAAAGCAAGGATGCATTCATTGCCTTCAGACCGATGGCACTTTTCTTATCAGGAACTCGGAATGACAGAAGGAAGTAGCGTATTTGTCAAGCATTTAAAAGAACTACCAACCTAGAGACCCACGTTCATGAAAATATCCTTCAGAACTGAAGTCAGGACTCTCTCAGATACAGGAAACACAGCAATTTGTGACCGGCAGGCCTGGGCTGGAAGAACAGTTATAGGAAAGCTTCTAAAGGAAAGAAATTGATCAAAGAAGGCACCTTGGAACGTCAGGAAGAGATAAAAACAGCACAAGCAGAAAACATTTGGGGGGAGCACAATGGACCCTATTTCCTCTCCTAAATTAAGTCCGACACTTGAGGGGACGTTGTTCAGAGCTTCCTGCTAAAAGGCACTTCTCTCACAGATGCCAGAAGTCGTTTCCGCCCTGAATCTCATCTTCTGTAGGCATTTTGGGCATCCGCACACGTGGGCGACAAAAGTGCCCCTTCATAATGAATAAACATGCTCCCGCCTAAGATCAGCCCAAGCCTCTTTCCACCTTCGGTCTACAGCTTTCTCTGTAGCTGCTTGGAAATCATCTAACCCGCGTAACCCTGGCTCCGGTGTGTGAAGGGTGATCCAGTAAGGTGTGTGAAGGTGCAAAACAGACAACGCTGAAATGGCCACTCGGCGGGTGGAAAAGGGAAAGGTTATTTCACGTTGCCAAGGCTATCTCTCCAAGGAAAAGCAGAGAGAAGCGGGACAGCAAAAAGTCTTGAGGGTTCTAAAGGAGGGCAGACTGGCGGGAACAGTCTGGACACTAGCGTGGGGCTCCGATCTGTTGGAGGCTTGTTGGAGTTGACAGAGAGCTAAATGCCCTCTCTGGAGGTTGGGGGCTGTAGGAGCAGATAAGAAAGTAATGGCTTTTCCTGACAAACAGAAACCCATTTTACAAGGTTTCTGAAGGATGATGGGTGTTTACTGGGACAGAGTCTAGCCCGAGCGGAGCCCGCATTGCCATTTGAAGGTGGAAGACCTGACATTAAGTATTTAATACAACCATGTTACAGAGAAAGGGTAACTAGCCTTTAATCACTCACATCTGACGCAACTAGACAAACCATGGGGAAAGGCATGCGAAGAGATTCATTCAAAACCAGAACCCAGACCTCTTTAAACAATAAATAATACCACGGAAATATTACATGACTGCATATGTATAAATCTGATCATTTCAATGAGATGTGTGGCATGTTATTCAGCCTTTCATCCCTGTACCAATTTCTCAGATACTTTTTCTCAGCGTTTCAGAGGTTCCAGTCATGGTCAGCTGGATTGATTGCTTTGAGCCTGAGGCTAAACTGAAGACACAGCAACAGGCTTGAACGGTAGCAGAAAAAAAAGAAACATCACAGCAGCCAGGAAACAGAATGTACTGTGCTCAATGGCTCCCTCCTTTCATTCCACCAGGGCTTTTGGATTATTGGCCGTGCTGCCTACATTCAGGGTGGTTGGCTCAGGAAATGACCTCAGGGACACTCGCAAGGGTGTGGTTTATTCATTTCCCTATTTTCTCTCCACCCTCAGAGGGATTATCAAGATCGGCCATCACAGAGGGGAGGATGGTGGCTCACACCTGCAGAGCCAGCATTTAGGATTGGAGGTGAGAGAAATGGGAGTTCAAAGCCAGTCTGACCTACATAGCGAAATCCAGTCTCAAAATAAAATCAAATGTAATAAAAAGAACTGTAGTCGGGGTGGTGGCGGCAGCACACACCTTGAATCCCAGCACTCTTCAGGCAGAGGCAGGAGGAGCTCTGTGCACTGAGGCCAGCCTGGTCTACACAGCCAACCAGGGCTACAAAGTGAGAGCCCATTAAAAATGTTTTTCTTTTGAGACAGAGTCCCATGAGTAGCTCATGAGTAATTAGACTTGAACTCATGACCCTCTTGCCTCAACCTTAGGAATGCTGGGATTTATAGTTGCAAAACAAGCCTGGCTTTTAAGTTGAAATTAAGAAGAACACCCATCATAGATGGACTCCTCAAAAACAACAAAATTCCACATTCCATTTGTGACGATTAATCTTCATAGTTAGACAAATGGACTTAGAATTACCACAGAGGCCCGGAGCATTGCTGTGAAATCGTAAAGACCAGTTTGGATCCCAGCACTCACACAGCAAGCTGGGTGCCATGCTTGCACCTGTAACCCCAGCTCCAAGGGGTTTGGAGACAGAATTACTGCGCTTGCAGGCTTACAGCCTGAGAATACTCCAGCCCCAGGTTCATGGAGACATCCTGCCTCGAAGGAAAAGTTGGAAAGCAATAGAGGCGGACACCTAACATCCTCTCTGGTTACAGCACACACATGGGCATGCATACCACCCCCACACACAAATAAATAAGTCTTCTTTAAACATTATGTTAAACAGCTCCCTACTGAATGCCCCCCCCAATAACATTATGAGACAAGCAGAACTCCATACTCATATTCAGCACCGTGCTAGAAGCTTTAGCTAGTGAAATAAGGCAAAAACAAAAGAAAGAGACACGAGAGACAAAAGACATACAGAATGTGGTGGCACACACCTTTAATCCCAGCACTTGGAAGACAGAGGCAAGCAGATCTCTTCTAGGTTTGAGACCAGCCTGGTCTACATAGTGAGTTCCAGGACAGCCAGGGCTATGTAGAGAGACCCTGCCTCAAAAACAGAAAGAGAAAAGGAAAAGAAAGTAAAGGAGAAATAGTATTACCCTGGGCTGTGGGTATAGCACTGGGATGGAGAGCTTGTGAATTAATATCTATAATATCCTGGATTCCATTCCCAGTGAGTGAGAGAGAAATAGGTTCCGACCTGCAGATGATATAACTGCCTATGTAGAAAACCCCAAGGAAGCTGGAAAAAAATAAAATAAAATAAAATGAATACTGCAACTAGTAAGTAAAGACCTGAGTTTGACCTCTGGGACCCATGTGATACAAGGAGAACCGACTCTGCAAGCTGTCCTCTGCCCTCCACATGTGTGCTGTACTACACGTGTGTGCATCACACATAAATAACCGGAAGTAGGGAGGCAGAACATGTTCATGAGAAAGATAGTCCCACTCATGGTCAGTTCTTCAAACGGACTGCCAGATTATAGCTACTGCTACCAGAATTCCAGTCAGAATTTTACTGATATAAACAAGATTATCTTAAATCTTATATGTAATGCAAAGGAGCCAAAATAAATAATTCCAAGAAAGATGAGGTTGGAGGAACTGACACAGCTGAGTAGTTTGAAAATCTACAACAGCATTGGAGAGGGGACAGACAGACAGATCAGTGGAGGACAGAAGAGAACCAGATGCTCGTGATCCAGCCAGCTGCCTATGCAGAGTGGTACAGAAGCCCCCGTGAAGTGACAATGGAACAAACGGGCACCCAGGGAACAAGCACGACACAAAACTCAAAAGGGACATAGAGCCGGCGTGGCAGAACACAGCAGTAAGCACACTTAGGAGGCTTTGAAGGAGAATGCTGAAGTTTAAGGCTAGCCTGGCTACATAGTGAGACCCTGTGTAAGAAATAGATTAAAGGCTGGGTGGTGGCGCACGCCTTTAAACCCAGCACTTGGGAGGCAGAGGCAGGCGGATCTCTGTGAGTTCGAGGCCAGCCTGGTCTACAGAGCGAGTTATGGGACAGCCAGAGTTACACATAGAGAAACCCTAATATGAAAAGTCAAAAAATAAAATAAAAATGGGTTTCTGGCTTATGTGCAAAATGTAAAGCATAGCCCTTAGAGGAGGCGCAGAACAGCTCTGGGATTCAGCACTTGAGTTTTATATGAAGGTCACTACCCGCAGTGGTCAAACTAGACCTCGCTGAAACTAACAGGATCTTGTTAAAGTGATGGGAAGCCAGGCCACAGGGTGTGAGATAATGTTCTGAACCACTCAGCCAACAAAGAACATCATTCACAAAGCTCCTCAGAAATAAAAACAAGCAATTCAATTAGAAAAACAGGTTTAAAAAAAGAAAAAGCAGACATTTCTCTGAAGAGGATATCCAGGCAGAAAACAGGTCCGTCAAAACATGTTCTGCACTATCAGCCACCAGGGAAATGCAAATTGAAACCACGGAGACACCAGCAAATGCTGCTCCTCTGTGTGGCTGTAAAATGAACAGCCGCCCTGGAGAACAGTGACAATCTCTAAAGAATTCCCACTCAACAAGAGGGAAATCATGCCTAGTACTAGAAACCTAGCCAACTCCCCAGGACTAGGAAAAGCAGGAGTCTTGGGGGAGAACCTGAAACTGCCACTTTACAAAGCCAGCATAATCCCTAACTACATTCTAAATATCTGTACCCACAGATAGGTGCCCTCCTCACCCCTTGCCAAGGAAACTTTTCTTTGCAACAGAGACTATTACAGAAAACCACAACCAATCAACATGTAGAGTTATGAAGCTCAGTCCCAGCGGATAAATCCACAAAACACTGCCCCTCCTAAGGCTCAGGAAACATTGCAGAGGTGTGTGTGTGTTTGGGAGTGGGGGGGGGGGCACAGAAAGATTGTAAGAGCCAGAGCATGTTTGCTGTGAGATTGTTTCCTAGAAATGTCAGAAGCTACACCAACATGGCTGCCTGACCATGACCTGAACAAGGGTAGCAACAACAGACATGCTCGTGTGGGTGATGGAAAGCCCATGAGGCCTCAACCTACACGAAGAACTGCTGGCAACTACGGAACGCTGCGAACAGGAGAAATAAAATAGTCTCTCTAGGACAAAGCACATGATTGGTTATCCAGTACCAAATGCTCAACCTTGAATATATCCATAGAAGTAGCATTATACAGACTGAGCAGGTTGTCCTCATGTATTTAAGAATTTGTATGTTTGCCTTTAATCTCAGCACTTGGAAGAGACAGGTGGATCTCTCTCTGTGAGTCACTCAGGCCCTTTGGAAGAGTCCAGACGATCCAGGCCCTTTGGAAGAGTCCAGATGATCGTGAGTGGGTCCCAGACACTGGGCACAAGAGTTATTTATGCTGTTGGAATTTCATTTTGCTTTGTTCAGACTGTGCCTATGTCCTGCTTCTTCCTTTTTGAAGTAAGAAAGTATTTTTTATTTTACAGGGACTCACAGTTGAGAGACTTTGAACTTTTTTTTTTTTTTTTTTTTGACTTTTCGAGACAGGGTTTCTCTGTGTAGCCCTAGCTGTCCTAGAACTCACTTTGTAGACCAGGCTGGTCTCCAACTCACAGAGATCTGCTGCCTCTGCCCCCAGAGTGCTGGGATTAAAGATATGTACCACCACTACCTGCAACTACTTTATTTATTTTTTTTAAATATTTATTTATTATGTATACAATATTCTGTCTGTGTGCATGTCTGCAGGCCAGAAGAGGGCACCAGACCTCATTATAGATGGTTGTGAGCCACCGCGTGGTTACCGGGAATTGAACTCAGGACCTTTGGAAGAGCAGGCAATGCTCTTAACCGCTGAGCCATCTCTCCAGCCCCCACTTTCTTTTTCTCTTTAAAGAAAGTAGTTGCACACAGATAGAATATTGTATACATAATAAATATTTTTTTTTTTTTTGATTTTTCGAGACAGGGTTTCTCTGTAGCTTTTTGGTTCCTGTCCTGGAACTAGCTCTTGTAGACCAGGCTGGCCTCGAACTCACAGAGATCCACCTGCCTCTGCCTCCCGAGTGCTGGGATTAAAGGCGTGCGCCACCACCGCCCGGCAATAAATATTTTTTTAAAAAAGGAAGAAAAAGAAAGTGTTACCACTTGGGAAGGAATACATAGGACCGCTGTGTATTGTAGGAGGCAGAGTTTTTCATTGGGAATGCAATCAGCTCTGTTCTGTCAGCCGCTATCCAAATAACCATTTAGAGACTTATTAATAATTATAAATGCTCAGCTGATAGCTCAGGCTTATTACCAAGTAGCTCTTACAACTTAACCCATTCCTATTAATCTATGTGCAGCTCCAAGGCTTGAGGCTTTTACCTTGCCTAAATGCCTTGTTTCCTTTCCATCTGACATTCATTATCTGACCTTGGACCCAAGAGAGGGGCCAGGAAAAATAGAGTGCAAAGGAGATTATTTCAGAACTTGATAGAGACCAACTGTCCTAGTTTTCATCCTGGGAGAAGCCCTTTAGCTTCTCAGAACTTCTGTTTCTTGGTTTGTAAAATAGGAGTCTGTCTGTAGTAGAACTTTCAGGGCCTCCCCAGTATACTGCAAACCCTTCCCTGCCAATGCACAACTTTGCCTTCACACTCACAGGAAGGGAAGATTCAGCACGCTCCAGAGAGGCACCAGCCAGGGACCAAGAGGAGCAGGCCGGTCAGAAAGGCCATCTGCGTGTCTCCCAGAGCTCAACACTTAGTCTGAACTCCGTGGCTCATGGTGATGATGCATTGAATCACATATTCTCATCAGCTGCCCTCTGTCCTGTTTCAATTCCCTGTGAACCCCTACCCCTCCCATATAAGGTGGTTGCACCTGAGTTGTTGTCACAGTTTGGGTAAAATCTCGGCACTGTTCTGTATGCAGGCAGGAGCCACAGTTCTTTCTGAGTGGGTATTCGGGAGCTTTCCCATCCATGATGCTATGTAGACTTTAAGAGGGATATATGCGGGGGCTGGAGAGATGGCTCAGTGGTTAAGAGCATTGCCTGCTCTTCCAAAGGACCTGAGTTTGATTCCCAGCAACCACACGGTGGCTCACAACCATCTGTAATGAAGTCTGGTGTCCTCTTCTAGCCTGCAGGCATACATGCAGACATAATATTGTATCCATAATAAATAAATATTAAAAAAAAGAGGGACATACGCAATAAAACATGGAGGTGGAGCCCTGGCTCCTGCCTAGTTCAATGGCTCCCTACAGACCCATAACTTAGGTCTCTGACTTTCAAAGACCCAGCCCAGTACACCAAGCAGCTAACAGATGTGCTGAGCAGCTTTGAGGCTCATCATTCCCTGTCGAGTGATACAATCTATAGCCTGGAATTATCTCAAAGTGAACTAAGCAACATTTGTAGCCAACCCTGGGGCATCGCATGGAATCAGGGAAAGATGGGGTTTGTAGAAAGGATGCAGAAGCTCCAGGGGGTTTCCAGTGGCTGGGGCTGAAGGAATATGAACAAGAAACTAATTGACAGCAATCACACTGTGGCCTATAGGATAAAATTCATATCCATGAGGTCACACTGAGATACATTAATATTTGGTTAAATACATTGCTAAAGACGTGACAGCTCTTCTTTGGGACGGAAATTCAATCTGTAGACCAGGCTGGCCTTGAACTCACAGAGAGCTCTGCCTCCTAAGTGCTGGGATTAAAGGTGTGTGCCACCATACCTGGCTATTCTCTATTTAAAAAGATTTTAGTTATTTATGTGCATGTGTACAATTTGTGTTCAAGTGCCATGGAGACCAGGCCTCCATGTAGCTAGAGCTACAGGCAGTTGTGAACCACAGTGTGGGTGCTGGAAATAGACCCGTTTCCTGCACTCCCAACCTCTGAACCATCCCTCCAGCCCCAAATTCTTGCAACTTTTCCCTTGTTTTCTGTGTACCAGGGAGAGAACCTAGGGTACTGTGCATACCGGGCAAGTGTTCTACAAATGAGCTACATCTCCAGCCCCCTGCTACTTCTTTTACTACTATTTTCCCCCAAAGTTCAAATTTAATAGAAACGAGGGAGAAAAGCCAGCAGCGGTGGCCCAGTTTTCCAGCAGTGTCTCACTGTTTGTGTTGAACGGTGTCTGACACCAGGGCAACAGAGCTCAAAATATTTTAAATGTGGGAAAGACAAGGTCAGGGCTCAAGCATTTTCCCTTTAAAATCACTCCCCGAGCTTTGGAAGAGGTAGACTCGCCAAATCCCAGCTGAATAGATGGGGCAGAAGATGCTGGGGTTTGGTTGGGGCCTGTCACTCATTTGTCAACAGCATCCGTGACTCCATTCTGGGGTCAGGCCCACGTCCAGGCTGACTCGACAGAAGATGGTGTGCACATCTGCTGTAAATGTTCCTGGCTGCAGGACCCACAGCCTGTGCTGCAGCCAGTAGTGTCTCTGGGGCTGTTAGGAATATTCTGAGAACCTCTACAAGTTTATAAAATAGGTATAAATGGGGGTAGGGAGGTGGGTGGCTCAGAGACTAAGAGGGGTATTGGTTTTTTCAAATTTAGTTACCAGCACGGACATCAAGTTATGTGGGATGTCTTTCTGTATATGTATCAGTTTTATTGGCCAATGGCAGGACAGAATATAATCAGGCTGGAAGAAATAATATAGAATAGGCGGAGTCAGGGAGACACCATGTAGCTGCTGAAGGAGGACACGCTGGAACCTAACTGGCCACAGCCTTGTGGTCATACACAGATTAACAGAAATGGGTTAATTCAAGATATAAGAGCTAGCTAAAAATATGCCTAAGTTATTGGCCAAACAGTATTGTAATTAATATAGTTTCTGTGATTATTCAGGTTTGGGTGGCCAGGAATGAAAGCTGTCTTTGTCTATAACCACCTGTAACTCCAGCTCCCGGGGATCTGATGCCCACTTTTAGCCACGGACACTGCACTTCTGTACAAAAATGCACGAACACACACATATAAAATCAAAAGGATAAAATCTTTAAAATGGATATACAAACAAACATTTGCTGATAGTAAATCGTAAGAGCTAGTTCCAAGACAGGCAGGTTAGAAGGTACATTCTTGAGAGTCCCCACCCAATCTCAATGTTCAATGCTCACCCCAGCTGTTTCCCACCCAAAAACCTTTGTGAATAGGAAGTTTTTAGGTCCAATTAGTAGAGGGCCTAGAAGAGGAGGCCAGAGTGCAGAAGGGACAGAACTTTCTGTACTTCCCCAAACTGTAAGGGTCTCAGGACTGGAGTCTCAACTTCTGTGGTCTCGCATAGCCAGGACAAGAACACCCTGGCCCCAGCAGCACCTACCACACTGACCAACTCTACTCTCTGCAGCTCTGACATATGCCCCCCATGGCCAGACCTGGGACAGGTGATTGATGACATGCCTTTCTACAGGCCAGGCCAAGTGCTCTGACCATACCTGTGTGCAGAGGGTGAAGTCAAGACCACTAGAAGGGCAGGGACTGGGAAGAGGAGAGATAATCTGTGGGAGAATGGGGGGGATCCCCTCAAACAGGACAACACCTAGGTCAGCTAACACAGCGTAGGCCCACTTCAGACCTCAGATGTGCCGTCGCCCTGGAAACCATTGCTTCCACTGCCATCTAGAATTGGAGGTAGCCTTGTACAGCAAAAGCAGTTGAAACCACCTACCCTGGGGATGTGTAGAAGTCTAGCGAGGGAGATTTTGACCTCAAAGGCCCCAAACTCCAACCCCAAAGACTTCTCTAACCCCTTATTTTCTAAAGACATGCCCTATAGAGTCATGAAGTTTGCCTTACGCACACACATGCAGTCCTACGGCTTTCCGTTTCCTTGCCTTCAATCACCTTTGCCTGTTCGGACCATACTTTCTGTGTCACTGGAGGCTGAGCCTCCAGCATGCTAAGCACTCTACCACCACTGCATCCATTCTCCAGCCTAACTTGATAATGACCGTGTATAGATTAGACAAAACACCGAATTTCAATGCATTAGAGGACTTTCATACATACATTAAAAAATTTAATGAAAGTCTCCCCTCATCACCTTTCCTTGAGAGAAAACATGTAGTATTTGTTTCCAGTTCTTGGCTTATTTACATGGTGGGTTCTGGGGAGCGAACTCAGGTCCTCATGCTTACAAGACACTATACTAACTGAAGCATCTTCCTAGTTCCCCATCTCAACCTTTCATGACTATATACAGGCCCCCAGAATAAAATCCCCACTTTTTCTGTTGGAAGGCACATTATTGGACTAATTCTGCCGACAGATTTCCTCCATTTTCACATCTTGGCTGTGCATTCTCTGGCTTTGCACATGCATTCAACAACAGTATAATACTAACATCTCCACCATTAAGCATCATTGGGTGGCAGCTACAGCCTTTTTGTGTACTAGTGTTTTGCCTCCATGTTTGTGCTTCACATGCATGCCTGGTGCCTGGTGTCCAGAGACCAGAAAAGGGTCTGGATGTGTAGTTACTAGGAATCCAAACCCAGGTCCTCTGGAAGAACAGGCAGTGCTCTTAATGTCTGAGCTTCCAATGGATTACTTCCCTTTTGAGTTCACAGCTCCTTCAATGAGACAGATACCTATATTCTCACCTGAGATTGGACCAATGTTCCAAGTGCCTCTCAGCAAGTAGGGACCAGACCCTTCACACACCAGCACTTTTGTACTTAGAATATGCAAAGGGACAGGTTGCACATGGCTCACTGGGGGAGGAGTAACAGGACCACTGTAATTCTAGATGGCATGAACACTTAGTACACCAAGGAATCCTAGTCTGTGAAGAAATAAATGCTAAACCACAGGAATCCTAGTCTGTAAAGAAATAAATGCTAAACCACAATTTGAAGGCAGTAAGAGGGCAAAACCTAGGGCCAGCAAAGTCACACCTGTGGAGGCCATTTCCTGCTGTTCCCTATCGCCCACTCCCTTTGTAACTCTGTAGTTCAAGGAGCATGTATGAGGGCTTGGGTTTCATGCCCAACTCGGGGTGGAGGTGCACAGAACAGCATCTCAGTTGTCTCCTACTCTTGGGCTTTACAAATGAGCCTTGCCATTGGGGCAGTCAGCAGCAGGAAAGCTGGCCCTTCCTCACGCCACAGAGCAGCTTCCTGGGGGAAAGAGACAGCTGAGGAAGCAATGAAATTAGAGACAGTACTGTGAGCAAATTAAAGAAGTGAAGTTACAGGCCAGGGAGAACTAGCTAAAGGGAGCAAAGCCAAAGGAAAGGTTGTTATACACCTGGGATAGAGGGGACATGACTGGAAGTCCCTCCAAAGCCTAGGGGTTCATAGCTGTCTGGTCAGATCTTATCCCTTCACTTTTAGGACCCCAACGGAGTCCCAGAAGAATTTGGGATCCTGGGCATCCGGCCTAGTGTCCACACCCTTTTTTAGCTGTAAAAGGGGCCAGCAAATACCAACCCAGCAGACACTGAACAAGCCAAGTGGTCCCAGCTCTGGCCTTGGCTCACAAGAACATGCATACCAACCCACCAGACACACTGCCCATCTGCAACCTCAGCACCGGGAAGTGAAAGCCTGCGTGGGCTACAAAGTGAAAACGGTCTCAAACCGACCAAATTATAAACACCTAGGCAGTCTCCTCTATCACTGACACCTAGATCTTTAAGGGTGGCAAGGATTGGAATGGAGGCCCTGATGCACGAGGAGGAACCTGAGACTGGCAAAAAAGGAGTGTGGGTGGAGCAATGAGAAAGGAGAGGACTGAGGACTTCCAATTACACTTGCTAAGAAGCCGCTGAGCACCAGGTGCATGAAGCCAGAAGTTTCATTATGACAAGACTATCTGGATGGAAGCCAGACAGGCCTGAGAGGAAGAGTTAGTCCGTGTCACTCAATGTTAGGGGCTTCAGTGAAGTGTGCCCAGACCTGGGGCTGGGAATCTATCTCAATGGTTGGGCATATGCTCAATAAGCATAAGGTTCTGGGTATCTAATCCCCAGTACACACAAGAACATGTGAATGCATGCTCATGAATGTGAACGTGCACACACATGTGCAGTATAGTATACACGTGGCCCCAAATTAAAATATAAATAAATTAAAAATGAAATTTTGCTCCTCAATTGCATTAGTTACCTTTCAGGTCCTCAGTATGGAATTGCCAGTCAAATAAAAAAAAATACCAACTTCCCAGCAAAAATTTAAATCTCAGATCAAAAACCAACGCCAAATACTATACGGGACATGATTCAGGGTAAGGTAAATACGACTCCAGCCAAGTTGTTGGTACCATCCACTTCTCAACAAGGACCCTTCTAAGTAGCTAGCAAGTGTCACAAAGCCGACTTCAAACACAGAGGCCTTCTGGAATCCACTGCAAGCCTGCAGTCTTCTCCAGCTTTCAAACAGGAAAAAATCTGCTTCACCCCATCATCACGTGGTCATTTTAGCCTGCACTCATTGGCCCCTTCCCTGTCTCCATGGGAAACTTTTCAGACATCCTCTGTTCTCGCCAGATTTTCTGCCCACCATGCCAGTTGGGATCCTGATACTGACAACAAATCCAAGGAGCCTAGAGGTCCTGTGGTGGCTACAGCTGGACATGTAAAAGCTGGCTCTAGCCTAGTGTTTCCTCTCCAGTCAAGCAGTAAACTGCTTTGTAGGATTCTCCCTGAGTGAATACTCACGGTACAGGATATGAAGTACAAATCTGACCAGCCAGATGTTTGACTTCACTTTGTCATCTTTCAGGATTACAAATTGTTCCCTTCTATGGTTTTGCAACATGAAAGACCAAGAACAAACAGCAATCACAGCCCTAGGCCATTTCTAATCCCACCCAGATCATAGGAAAGACCTAAGACAAGTTGCAGTCAACAGATGTAATAAGCAGTCACCTGTCCAAATTATCTTCAAAGCATGAGGTGGAAGCCTGAACCCCCTCATACTGCAAACCCCCAAAACAGTGCTGTTTCATTTACCAGATGAACTTACGACACATGGGCAAAAACTGAAAACCATCAACAGGACTATCAGAGATCTTTTCTCAAAACGAAATACCCAAAGAACTAACAAAACTTTTCTATGTAGATCAGGCTAGTCCTGAACTCAGATCCACCGGGTATATGCCAACACTGCCCAGCCAACCAACAAACTTAAAGGAGCACCGAGAGTAGGTGGAATGCAATGGAATGCAAGCCTGGCGACGTCCCTGGAAGTCATCTGACTTGTGCCCAGGCCCACACAATAAAGTTCATTTTCCCAGGCCTCTAGAGACACCCTTCTCCCTAAAATGCCCTTTATCACATCCTGATAGAACAGTTGGAAACACCCAAAACTATGCTAGTATGGACCATTTCCACCCAAGATGTGTGTATGGAGAGGAAAGAAACCTGGAAATAATTGACTGCAGTGAAACAGGTCTTTCTGCTTTTATTCCACTCGTTTTTATACTGCTCCAATCAAATATGCACTCATGGTTGACCAATGGCAAAGGTTAAGCAAATCTGCAGCACTCTGCGAAACCAACCCTGACAGATCCCTCGCATGCACTGAGGTACACTGGGCAGAGATGAGAATGTCCCTGGAACTCATTTCCAGACAGGTCACATGGCCTGGCTTTAAAGCCCTATTACTGGGCTGGAGAGATGGCTCAGAGGTTAAGAGCATTGCCTGCTCTTCCAAAGGTCCTGAGTTCAATTCCCAGCAACCACATGGTGGCTCACAACCATCTGTAACGAGGTCTGGTGCCCTCTTCTGTCCTGCAGGCATACACACAGACAGAATATTGTATACATAATAAATACTTTAAAAAAAATAAAAAAAAATAATAAAGCCCTATTACTTCACAGCTAGGAACCTCAGGCTCACTAGTCTGGTTATAGCTGGCACCCTATACTAGTGGAGAGGTCAGGTGGCTGGGCATTTCCCTTCCTATTATGATTGACATTTTAATCACACGAATTGAAAAACTTTGCAGGTCAAGACGATAACTAGACTTTGCCTGCCGCCTATAGGAAGAAAATTGAACATATAAGACACTTGATTTTTCCTATGCTCAAAATACCCTCTAATGGATATCAACCTTTACAGGTAACTCAAAATGAACCTCCAATATATAATAGGCAAGACTAATGTGGAACTCATGCTCACTGAGTGGAGCAAAGCAACTCACCCTTTTAAATTTGTGTGTGAAGCCTCCTAATGTAAGCACGTAGTTACCATGGAAGACCAGGAATCTAATCCAGAACTAGGACACAGGCAGTTCAGAGCTGCCTGATGCACTGCACACTTCACCCCCCTCAACTTCCTGACCACGGCTTTACAATCTTCTCATTGCAGTTTGGACCAACTGGGCAGTCTGGGAACTTCCTCAGTATTCTGGATTGGACTCAAGTGGCCTGCCACAAAAAACCACTTCCTTTCACTGCTTTGGGAGGAGCTTCAGTTAGTCTACAATCCCAGCACTCAGGAGGTAGAGGATCAGAAGACCACCTAACAACTCTGAGACCAGTCTGAATTATATGACAGCCTCTCAGAATAAAAAAAAAAAGGGGAGGGGGCTGGAGAGATGGCTCAGAGGTTAAGAGCATTGCCTGCTCTTCCAAAGGTCCTGAGTTCAATTCCCAGCAACCACATGGTGGTTCACAATCACAACCATCTTTAATGGGGTCTGGTACCGGCCTGCAGACATACACACAGACAGAATATTGTAGACATAATAAATACATATTTTTTAAAAAAAATAACAAAAAAAACCCTCACATATGTACGTCCACAAGGGAACAGTTCTCAAGGTCTAGTCTAAGCTCACACCTCCCTGTACTCTTGGCTTGAATCCCGATTCAAGGCCAAATCTTGTTTAAAAAAAATACCGGGACCAGAAACATTGCTTGGCCAGTCTCATAGTTCTGGGCTCTATCCCTAGAGAAGACAGGTAAGGATTACCAGACTGAGCAGATAATGAAGCTTTTCTACCTGTGGAGATGATAATAGCATTCTTAAGACACATTCTAGTCTTGTTTTCTGCAAGAACACTCCATATAATAACATGGATTATTTTATTATATACTTTCTATAAAAACATCCAAAGCACAAACACACATGACCACCATCAGGGAGCGTTAGAACCCCATTCTCCTTTCCCTCAAGCATTTATATCCCAGTCACAAAAATGCATCTGTAAAAGATATATAAAGACGAATGAGATCTTGCTTGTTACTGTACAAGCACCTAAAGTGATCTTGACAAGAGGGAGCAAAATCTACCCAATTAAAGAAGCAGGCACCTGCCACCTGCACTGAGACAGACACAGGCCAAGCTATTGCTTCTCATTTCCAGAAGGCACACATCTCCATACCATTTATTAGTAATTCCTGACAATCTATAGGAGAATCTGTTAGATTCTACCTACTTTGAGGTATTAAATCATAAGAAAAAAGATTAGTTATGTCCAAGTAACATGCAATGAAAATATTTTTAAACCAACATGGTTAAATGTTAAGATTTTTAGAAATCAAAATATTTATTCACATGATTTTTAAACTAGTCAAAGCTATTTCTTTTGCAATAATGATTTAAGTGCAAGTGATGCTGGCTTTCACACTGGTGTCTTCGGAGTAAAAACGGGTCAGTTGTTCTTGAATAAGTCAATGCAGCTCTGCAAGAGGGAGACATTGTTCTAGGGAAAAAAAAAGGCGTGTTTATGAAAGTGAATGAAATAAACCTAGTTTTCCTCATGAATTCTGAATTGGAAGTAGCCCAACTGGGCTGGCACTTTCCTCCAGTACATGAAGCTAGTGGCCACTCCTCCTGCCACACCCCAAACCTGTACCTTGTTCTGTTAATGCCAAAATCAGAAGAAAAAAATACTTGATAAAACCCCAGTAAGGATTGTTGCTGTTAGCAGGGACCAAATCTATGCCCTTCATTATTTCTAGGGCAGTGATCTACGGAGCCCACCCAAACTCAATTGTGATTTAAATATAGGATCAACTCTTTAACCCATGGTTCATGTGCAGGATTAAGCACATGCCACTCAGTTTCTCTGCCAAGCTACCACTAAGTACATACCACATAATAATAAATTTTTAGTTTTTACTTTTGGTCCCAACACTTCAGAGGCAAGGGGATCTCTGAGTTCACACTAGCTGCTAAGGCTACAAAGTTCCAAGCCTCAAAAAACAAACTCAAGCACTAAAATGCCCCTTTTGGTATGTATAACTGAATGGCAGCATCTCACTATGTCCAAGTCACCCTCAAACTTGAAATTCTCTTGCTGATAGTAGCCTCTTAAGGTTTATACCACCACACAAGGTTCTGAAGAGCTTTACTAACAAAAAATCACAAGATCTTGAGAAAGTAGCCTGTCAGGTCTGAGAGGGAGGCAAGAAAGACTACTCTAAACCTCCAAATCAATCTATCTCCACAATAGTGGGTAAATCAACTGGCAGTCCCTAAAATGCAGGGTTAAAGAACTCACCCTGGCATGCTTTATTTCCAGTTCAGACATTTCGATTAGGTTCTTCCTAAATGCTGCCACTCTTTTCCGCTTGAAGTTTATCAGTTCTGTAGGAATAAAGAATTAAAATTACCAAGCTATAAGGAATATCAATTTTTCCACTCAAAACACCTTTCAAAATGACCTCCAGCACTTTCTTATAGCACACACTGCTGGCATGTGGGCTATAAACACGCCTTGGTTAAGAGAACTGGCAGCCCAGGACTGCCCAAATTTGGGGTAACCCTTTCCTCCACCTTGGTAAAATTCCAGACCTTCCTTATGAAAACTTGAAGGATTAAGGATGACTCAAGTTCACTGTCCTATCTTAAGATACATTCTAGTATTTACACTGAGGCTTTGTTTCCCACGCCCATCAAGGCAAGATACAGAGAGCTTCTGGAACTCTGTAAGAGCAAGTACTCTCTCTCAACTACTGAGTCAACTCTCCAGCCCCTCCCCAACCTAAGAACAGTTGAATTTTCTTCAGTACTAAAATTCACCTTTCTTGTATTACTGGGGAAAAGCCCATAGTCTCACAAATGTAGGGAGACAGTCCACCAGAACTGCATTCCAGCCCTGTAGGGAGGAGTTACTACTTCTGCATAATTTGTTAATATGTTTCCAAATAAAAACTGAGTACAGAAGAAATGCTCAACCTTCTTTTGCAGATTCAGAAAGCTGTTCAAATTTCTGGCAGCATTCCTGCTGGTGAGTCTCAGCCAACTTGACATCTTTGCTTTTTAACCTGGCTTTGTCCAAAGCTTTGTTTGAATTCTCATAGTCAATTAGGGCTTTTGTGCGTCTGTATAGCAGATCCTGGAAAGAAAATAGCTATGACATAATCTCCAGTGAACAAAAAGAAAAATATTGTGTACCCAAAAATGAAATGTCTAGACACATACAAAGGTAGACTAAAGAGTACCAACACTTTGAAAGCGGTCTGGAGTTATCAGATCCCTAAAGTGGGAAGTACACCTGACATGGGTGTTAACTGTGCCACATCTCTCTAGCCCCTTTATCCAACATAATCTCAAAACGTCACAAGGCACCGAGGATATAGCTTATTAGTATAGTACTCGCCAAGAATACCTCTAGGATTGATCCTTAGCACCCTTCTGGTGCTAAGGGGCTCCACCTACAAAATGAGCATGCCCAATTCCCAACATTCATAATCCTAATACAGAAGAAAAACCCAGATGAAAACTTCCTTCTAGTTGAACAAAAAACTGAAATTGTATCAAAAAAGGAAGCACTATATATCAAACAAGCATATTTGCTGCAGAGTTAAGAAGAATGCCTCTGAGTCACAACCCAGAGAGGAACACCCTGCCCCTCAAATCCCATTTCTGGAAATCAGCAGCACCAGGAACCACCTAATTTAAAATAAAACTATGTGTCTAATATCCTTGAAACCTACTGTATAAGTCACAGATCAGTAAGAGGATCTGTTTAAGAGGGTAAAATGCATGACACAGAAGGAAAAAACCCATAAGGTTATTTGAGATGTGTGACGCGTGCACACATCTCAAACACGCGTACCCCAATATAAAGCAACATTCCTTTGTGGCCCAAAGGAACTATCTTAAGCATTAAATTTCTATTGGGCAAGATACTAGCACTGCTAATGGGCTAAACTTTACCTTTGCAGCCTCTATGTTGAGCATGTAGTATCGAAGGAGTTCCGTCAGTTTTAAATCTTCATCTGATGAGACTCGACCTTCCACTTTCTAATTTAAACAAGTAAAGGTCACCAGTTACCACCCAGGCAGAAATCAAATCTAGGGACCTTAACTAAATTATTACCAAGACCAACTCAAAACTTACCCTCAGTTTTTCAAATAGCTCTGCAACCTTCAATAGGTACCTGAAAGCATACAGAAGGTCACAGTTCTCTATGATCTCCTAAGAGTTATCATCTCTTAAAATCACAATATTTATAAGGTTAGCTGAATGGTGGTGTTACATGCCTTTAGCATCAGCATCTGGTAGGCAGAGGTAGGCAGATTTCTGTGAATTTAAGGCTAGCCTGGTCTACAGAGTGAGTTCCAGGAATGGCTCCTTAGCTACTGAGAACCACCCCCAAGCACTCATCTCATCTGTCTCAAACTTCCAAGTCAGAAAGAAGTGTGTAAGGAAAAACCTGAAAATCCCAGGACTGATAAAAGCCTAAGAAGTGACCAAGGACAAAATTCTCATAATCAGGTCTCCTGAAAAAAAAAAAAATTAAGGCCAACACCCAGCAAAAAGAACCAAGCATCAAAAAATCAGAGAGTGCCTTTTCAAAGGTAACCATACCTTACAAGGAAAGTGCATTTAAGACTTGGATGCTAAAAATTACATTTGATTAGATTATGTTCCAGGACAGAATTGAAAACCAGCACTAATTCTTGGGTTTTTAATGTGTCTAAAGCTGGGGCTTTACTCATATAGCTCAACCTTGTCTCAATATCACTATGCCAAGGGTGACTTTGAATATCTGATCCTCCTGTCTCCTAAGTGGTGGAAGTACAGGGCTTTGTGAAGGCTAGGCCAGACCTGGTTCCCCTTTTCAATGTGCCTCACTGTGGAGAAGATCTGGGAAAAGTAAAAGGTCTATGGGTTGAACTAAGTAAGAGCCTTGCATAAGAGAGGGAAGCACTTTGCTTGAACTGCAGACTTACTTTTTGATGACTGTGGGTTCTTCTAAGGCCAAGCTGTGCAAGCAGGCTGCAGTATGGATATAGTCATCAGCGACACCTGGAGAAACAAGCGCAGATCTTGTTATCTGACAGCAGCACATACACAAAGCTGTAAGTGGCCAAGTGGGTAAAGGTATTTACTTTTATGAGATCTGGTCATTTTGTCAGCTTTAGCACAGGAATCCTTGATCCTGTTGTAATAGTTAATAAGGAAGTTCTTCTCTTGTTCAAAGAAGTCATCCACCTCCTAAAAAGGGAGGAGAAACTTAAGCCAAAATATCAAGAATAGAGCAAACGAGCCTAGGTTGGACTCCAATCTAAACAAAATGGTTATTAACAATCATAAGCTCAACCTGTACACACTAGATTAACAGGAGACTTTCATACTTACAATTCCCAAGACTGACGACAAGTCAAGTACTAGCAGGCTGTACTAGCAGAGCACTGTACGAATGGCCAATACTGATACCCTCTACACCCAAGTATTCTTGTGCAGTTGTCAGGGGGACACTGATACCTAGCCTTGATACCATTTGTATTTGTGTAACTTTGTGTCCATGTTTTTGTCTTGTTTTTGATTTGAACTCCATTTCCAATCTTTCCTTTCTCTTAGCACCTGTGCCCAAAGCTCCCTTATCAATCCCTAGAGAGGCAATAGCTGTCAAAATCACTGTTTACAAAGAACAGGAAGGCACTCAGTGTGAAGAAATAAGGCATTCGTGAACAAGAATACAACTTTTTTTTCATTATCTTCTAGGAGCTCTATCCATTCCACAAACAAAAGCCAAATGCTAATTTTAATCTTGACAACATTCAAAAACAGTAATTTCAGCATATAGCAACATCAGTAAACACGTCCTCTTGTACTAAGTACATAAAATCTAGTATATGTAAGATTTAAAATTTAGTTCCCACAATGTCTGGTAGCAAACACCTTTTAAGGAAAAGGCAGGAGGATCAAGGCCATTCAAGGTTGCAAAGTTGAGTTCCTGTCAAGAAAGGCAAACCAACTCCTTATTTGTGTCCAGCTAAGCAGGCACCAGCATACTCTGTGGATCTGAGGACTATAGGACCACAGATATACCTAATACTTGTTTTTTTTCAGTCAGGGTCATGCTATATCACAGTGTGGCTTCCACCTCACTACGAGGTTCATAGACAGCCCTGTGATACCTTGTTCTGCTACAGCTTATGTTCTTTTTCCATCAATAACCTACATCTTTCCAAAAAAAAAAAAAAAAAAAAAAAAAAGGATCCAAGGATGAAAAAGTTCGTGTTGGAAAAAGGATATTCTGAGGAAGTAAATGAAAATTGAGTTACCAGGCATGGTGACCCATACCTTTAATCCCAGCACTTAGGAGACAGAGACTAGCAGTTAAGAGCCTCCATCGAGACCAAGCTCGTACAGTACAGCCAGAGCTACAGAGATGCCCTGTCTTGAGAAATCCAAAACGGGGGGGGGGGGGGGGCGACGGGACACACCCACTGCTTAAAATGACTGTCTTATAAACAAAACCCTTCTCCAAAGAAAACCATCTATTCCCATGAAACCAAGAATTTTCTGAAAGAGCCCAAGCTTCTTACCTTCACTCCAGAAAAGAGGACTTCATCAGCACTCTTCACCACACTTTTAAAAAAGCCACCAAACATCTCTTTGGTATTTTTCCGCCTAACACTTAGCTAAAGGAAGGAAATTCCAAAAGAAGTTTGATATGGCATCTGTTTCTGCTAGCATATCTTAGTAATCACACAAGAAACATGTTTACTAGCATAGGTAAGTAATCCTTCCTCAAACCATTAAATCTACAACACTGAGTGGCTAATAACAAACAGACTACCATATTCTAAAAGGCTAACCTAACATTTCTGAATCATGGAGGTGCCAAGTCCTATTTGATCCTATTGATCAAGAATTTAAAGATGTTTTTCCCCTTTGCGACATCTCACTATGCAGCTCCAGCTCTCCTAGAACATACTATATATATAGAGATTCACTGAGCTTCCAACTCACAGAAATCTGCTGAGATTAAAGGTTTCATAAATCAGGGCTTGCTCAATATACATGAAAACAGACTTAAAAATAACTACAGAATAAAGGTACATGAATTTCAATTCTTCCAATATTAAACAGAAGGAAGGAAACTAGTATGGGGGGGCGTGTTCTTGCAGTGATTTTTTTTTCAAAGTGAGCTATATAGGGATCTAAGCAGAAGAGAAAGCATTGTTTCTCTACCTTTTTCTGTACAGATAAATTTAAACTCAAGAAGCTCATATTTTACAATTCCAACTATGGAAATGGAAAAAATTGCCTTACATCCTGATCATATTCCAGGAAAACATGAAAGTTGCGGTCTTTACTGAGAACAGGGTGAGAAGAAAGTCGCTGAAGAAAAACTTCATGGGAAGACACAGTCTTCTTAAAGACAGCAAGATACTCACTGAAAAAACATGTGCATAAAGAATTCAATTGGCATTGCTCAATTCCTGCCCAATACAGCTCACTCCTTAACTCCACTCTTCTGTTCATGATCACTAAAGAAAACACTGCAACTAGACTGACCTAAACACTATAACTCAGCTCAGTAGCTAATTAATACGGTAGCTGCCATTTTGGAAGTAGTAGAATAAACCAATGAAGGTTAAAAAGTGCTACAAATGGTAACTGGAATTTGCTGCAGTCTGAGACCCCAAGCTTACATGCAATTTGCTGTCTCATAACTAGCTGGTTTGTGTGCAAACTTTTAAGGTGTTAACAATCTGTGGCCCTGGCCTACACTTTGAAGGCACCCATGTGGTCATTCAAAACTCTGCGGCAGCATTAGCTACCTTCTACAGCGAAGTTCCTGAAGCACCCCATCTAACATGTCAAAATCTACAAAATATGGTCCCTATTGTTAACACTAGGTCTTTGTCACTCGGTTCCTGTGTGCTTCTGTCAGGACAGAGAGTAAGAAAATTCACTTACGCTTCCAGTTCTTGCTTCATCTTGGCAAATTCTTCTTTTGTCATAGATCCTTCCCCTTCTCCCAGTTTCTGCATCTTCTCTCGAGGGCCATCAAAGTCTGGCTTTGTAGGAGCAGGAGGGATCTAAAGCAGAGACAAGTAATTTTATCCCAGTGGCTATATATATGGTAGCTGTGATCTCATCAGTACTGCCAATGAAGATGGCCACCCCAATGGAGTGTGTGGGTGGGGGGAAAAAAAATCGGCAAACCTAATTCTTTCTGACCTTTCACAAAGGAATTATCCTAGCTGGGCATGGTGGCAGACCTTAATCCCAGCATTCTTAAAGCAGAGGCATGCGGATCTCTGTGTTCGAGGCCAACCTCGTCAACAGAGATAGTTCTAGGACAGTCAAGGCTACACAGAAAAACTATCTCAAAAAACAAAACCTCCTCACAGAGAGCATTGAATGCTATCATCTTTTCAGTTTTAGACCAGTGGCAGAACACCACAGTACACATACACTTCTTCACTGTCAGCTTAGAACAGGTACAATAAATTTAGGCTAATGATGACTAATCATTAAGAACGAGGTTTCCATACACCCAAAAGAATTCCCATTTCTGAAGATTCTCACTTTGGTGCTGGAGATCTAACTCAGGTAGAGCTCCCTACCTAGTGTTTGATCCTCCACATCACAAAACCAAGTTTAATTATTTTTAAATTAACATACTGAACAAAAATGAAATAAGTAATGATTCAATGTAAGAAATTACAGACAGCTATGGTATACAGCACCCAGGAACAGATAGCCCAAGTTCCAGGTCATCTTGGGCTGAGATCCCATATCAAAGAACAAGAGAGAAATCACTAACAGGACACTCTTCCTTCTGCTCAGCTGGACAGGATGTACATTTTAAACCATTTAAAATCTAGCCACAAGCTCTGCCAACTGTCTCTGTCACTAAGTACCACTCAGGAATTTTACCATACTAATACTCAAGACGTCCTGTAACTTAATCCTACTGGTGCCTTGGGTAGCTGTGAGGGAGACACCCAGAAGGCTGGGGAGATGGCTCAGTGGTTAAGTTCAATTCATAGTGGTTGCAAGCACTGTAAAATCCGGCTCTAGGGGCTAAGACACTCCTCTGACCTATGGGCATCTACACTCACAGACACAAATACACAGATTTTAAAATAAATTGTTAAAAAAGACAGAAGAAGGTGGGCGGTGGTCCCACATGCCTTTAATTCCCGCACTTGGGAGACAGAGACAGGTGGATCTCATTGAGTTCGAGGCCAGCCTGGCCTACAAGAGCTAGTTCCAGGAAGAGGCTCCAAAGCTACAGAGAGACCCTGTCTCAAAATAAATAAGACAGATGAGAAAAACCAAAAATAAAGTTAAGACTCTGACTTACTTATATAATAAGCACAGACCTGTAGGCTCACTGCTCCTGTACTAGTCAGATTTTAAATGTTGTCAACAGTTCATGGACAAAAATAGTCAGAGGAAATAAAATTTTTACAAACCACTGCAAAATACAGTCTCTTTAAATAAAAAGCAAGGTACAAGTTAAATAATCTGATTGTACACTAAAATGAACTCACAATAAGCCCGGCATAATCTGTTGTTTCAGTAAGAGTGTCATGCAGCCACACGAAGTCTTCATGCTGCCTTGTAACAGAAAACTCTGGGCTCTGAAATGTGGGCAGCGTGGTCTGTAAAGAGAAAAAGTGGTTACCCACCATTAGATAGATTCATTCCCTAGGCTTCACAATGGGAGCATCACAATCAATATCACAAACCTAGGTAGCTTAACAGTCTTCTCTCTAGGAAATACTCTACAAGACCTTTAGAAGCCTGCTGTGTAGTACAAGTTCTAGGAAGTTAACAACTTTACAGTCGCAAACAGAACATCAACATCATTGTCTCTACCACGGTTACTAAGGCTCTGGAAATTGTCCTTGGCTTCCTTTTCATCCCAGTGATTTACCTCATATGCAAATGAAAAGCAAAAGGGAGAGTTAAAGCTGTGAAAGTGGTTGAGCTACACAGCTGCTTGTTAAGGGCTCCACCCCAGCAGGCAGGAACCAACAGAAGCACAACACATGGAGCGGAACTCTCCACAGGCAAGACAGAAGCTCAAGTTCTCAGAAGTTTGCTAACTACCCCTAAAAACAATAACCATTTCAGCTCAAGAAATCTCTTTCCACATTCATCTGAAAAGGCAACCTATAATAGTAGTTACTAATGAGGTTATTCTATCACTTACCTTGGTGTGCACTGTAAATTTGACCTTATCTCTCTCACTGAGAGCATCAGGTATGTCAATCTGAAGTGAAGGGTCAACATTCAGGTCCACAGACACAGATCTGAGCTGAAATACATTTTAATTACCAGTCACATGTTTAGTTCAGAGAGTTATTTCCCACTGGGAGAGGGAAAGCCAGCAAGTGTTCTTTAATGATGTGACCAACGGCCACACCATCCAAAGATCTATAAGGTTTAGAGTAACAGGACATGGTGGTGCACACCTTTAATCCTAGCACTCACAGATCTTTTTGAGTTCAAGACAGCCTGGTCTACTACATGAGACCCTGTTCCTATCCCTTCATTACCAAGTAAAAAAGGGTCTACACTAGCTCAGACTGGCACAGTCAGAGATGTCACTCTCAGGCAAGAGGATCCTGGGTAGAAAGGCCTCTAAATAAATCTAGGAACTGAAACTCTAGCACCACCAAAACAAATGACCCCAATAAAAGCAAAACCTTTCAAGATTCACTAAACCCAGGTGTTTTTCTTCTTCATATCCCTGAAGCTGAGTTTGGCATGTACCACTCCTAAGATCAAACTGGGCCATATAATCTGGACTTGATTCGGGAAAAGAAAAAAAAAAATCTCAAAGTTGGATAAGGGAAGGTGGTTATAGAAGAAGCTGGTGTGTATGAATATATTCAACATATACCATATGAAATATAGTAGTTTTAGAAAACATTTTCCAAAAAGAAAAAAGTCAGGCACTCAGAAATATACTTAACTACCTAGCAGTGGTAGTGTTTTTAATCCCAGCACTCAGAAGGCAGAGGCAGGTGAACATCTGTTGAGTTCAAGGCAAGCATGGTCTAAAGGGTGAGTTCCAGGCCAGGGATACAGAGAAACCCTGTCTTAAAAAAACGAAATTCATACAAATACTACCATACCAAAAATATCTGACACCTCAGCATAAGCACCAGTTTGCCCAAATGCACTCTGCTCAGTTTCCTACATGCCCATTTGAGATCCCTGCAGAGTCCACAGCTAAAAAATATGCACTCTTACAGACTACAGAATAAGCTTACTTATAGAACATGAGTTTTCTTCTAAACAGAGTATATGCCAAGAGGCTGAACACACTTGAAAGCCTGAAGTTCAAGGGAATTTTAAAATCATAACTTTGCTTAATTCTGATATTTCTGATAAGCAACCTTCCTTTTCTGTTATTAAGTAGACACAGCCTCCAAAAATTATCAACATATAAACTGCAAAGGCAAGCTGTCATATCATATTTCATGACTGTTATGGTCAAGTGGGCTTAGGATAGGAATAAAACCAACAGCCAGGTTTCAGAAATGGCAGTACTAGTAAATACACAGGGCAGCCTATCTTTAAGACACTTCTCTTGGGTGTATTTTCTTGAACTCAGCAACAATGTCCATACTTCTGAATAATCACTTCCTTATTCTTTTTTTTTCCTTTGAGACAGTCTCTCTGTGGGGCCCTAGCTGCCCTGTTGAGTAACTGTAGATCAGTCTGGCCTTGAACTCAGAGGATCAGCCAGTCTCTGCTTCCCAGGAACTGGGATTAAAGGCATGAGCCACCACTGCCTGGCTCATTCCCTTATTTTTAAAGTCACATAATCCAGGTTACTAGAGTTAGCATGCTATTCAGTGGTTCTCAACCTTCCTAATGCTAATACTCAGTTTCTCGTGTTGGGTAACCCAACAGAAAAATTATTTTGTTCAGGTCATGTTTAGGAGTCATGCTTCATAGGCACAATAGTGGGCAGGAATGTTGATTGCTTCTCTCTTTTGGAAACTTGCAGAGCACCTCTTTGTACCATGAAAACTCAAAGGTCTTTCCTATCAGGTCCTTTCCAGCTCAGAGGATCTCTGGGCCCTGTGTCTTCAGTAGCAGTAGGGACTAACCCTCTACCCTGGAACAACCAAGGGCAATACCAATAGCCTTATTTTGGGGGAATGTCTTAGACGACTCCGATCAACCTCTCAAAGATGGTAAGCGTGCTTTAGAAACCAGGTTTTTCATGCCTGGTGCTGTAGGTTTTGTTAGATTGCCATCGGACTCTTACGGAGTATCCTCAGCCCGGACCCTATGAATCTTCCTTCTAAAGAAAAATTTTTGTGTTTGTGTCTATTGGCCTGTCCTCTTGTTGCTAAGGCCAGATCTGATCCCCTGGAACTAGTGTCACAGGCAGAGCTGTTGACATGGATGCTGGGAACTTCTGAAAGCAAGCCCTATTCCAGGCTGACTCAGCCCCTTTCCCTGGACCTTGAAGCATGAAAGCACTGCCGATTACTTCACAGTATTGGCCAACTATGTGCCTAATTTAGGACAAATGCCTTAGGGATAGAGGGGAAGATTCATTTAAATCATAAGTGGGAAAGTAACCATGTTGGTAACATGATTCAGAACCAAATCCAACCTTGGGCAAGCCAGATTTTTATTATAGTTACCTCTTGCTGAGACCCTTTAAAATATTTGTAGAGGAAACTTAAAACAATATCCACTCTCGGGGCTGGAGAGATGGCTCAGAGGTTAAGAGCATTGCCTGCTCTTCCAAAGGTCCTGAGTTCAATTCCCAGCAACCACATGGTGGCTCACAACCATCTGGAATGAGGTCTGGTGCCCTCTTCTGGCCTGCAGGCATACACACAGACAGAATGTTATATACATAATAAATAAATAAATATTAAAAAAAATCCACTCTCGCACAAATTTAATATTTCCCTACCACATCTATCCCTCAGCAAGTATATTTATCCACTTCACCAGAGTAAAGAAGCATTGTTAAATATCTTTAAGGTGAGGAAGTCCTGGTACTTGCTATGTAGACCTTGAACTCAAGAAGAGACCTGCCGGCCTCCAAGGATTAAAACATTGCTGGTAAAGCTTTAAAAGGGTTGTCTCAGTACTTACAAGGCCGTGGCAAGAGGCCAGCTGATACCAAGTAGCTAGAATGTTTAAGACATGACTTCAAAACCTCAGAACACAGGAGAAACAAAAATGAGACATGGTAACCAACTGCTTAAGTTGTCAAAGTACTTGCAAGCTCTCCTTTAGACCAGTGCCATACAATCAAAATGCTTTGTCAATCTAGCCCAGCTTTTGTAAAGTGTTAAGAAGTCATACAGCGCCAGGCAGTACATGTGGATGTGACAGAGGCCAGCCTGATCTGAGCAAGTTCCAGGAGAGCCAGGGCTACACAAAAAACCTTGGGGGAGGGAAAAGGGCCTAGTCATATACAGTGTCATTCCCTATTATTTCCATTTTCATCTGATCAATAAAAAAAAAGTAGCACAAAAGAAAAATACTTGTTCTTATTTAAATAATTTTTCTATTTCCCATTTCTAATGCAGAAAACCATACATATACGTAACAGTCCTAAATTCAAATTTTTTAAAATGTAATCAAGGATTTTTTTATATTTATTTATTTATTATGTATACAATATTTTGTCTGTGTGTATGTCTGCAGGCCAGAAGAGGGCACCAGACCTCATTCCAGATGGTTGTGAGCCACCATGTGGTTGCCGGGAATTGAACTCAGGACTTTTGGAAGAGCAGGCAATGCTCTTAACCACTGAGCCATCTCTCCAGCCCCCCTAAATTCAAATTTTTGTGTTAAGTGAATCAAATATCAATCCTACTGTTTACTCCTATTCCGAAGATAGCTAAATTCATGCAATTCATCTGTATGTGTTCTGTCAATACATGTGGTACTAGTGCACAAAAAGCAACTGAAGCATCCATAGGCACTATACTCTCTCAGCCAGTCAAGCCATTTTCCTCTTACCTCTGCAAGTGGGAGGTGCCCATTCACGCAACAAATGTAAAAAAATAACTTATGAACGTGAACGAGAAGGGCTGCAGGAAGTGATCAGATTTGCACCACTCATCTTGGTGAGATGGAATCCGGAGAGACCCATCCCTGCTGACACTAGCCATTCTTACCAGTAGTAGTCTACCAACACACAAGCAATCCACAGTAGAACACTGCAGACAGCAGGGCATTTGGAGCCTACTCAGCCCCAAGTTCCCAGAACAGGAACTGAGACTGGGAAGAAGGTCAGTGCAGCGTACTCAGCGAATGGATAAACATAATCATCATTTCACAAGGCTGCAAGCCCAGGTACTAGTCAGATTATGGCAAATTGCTACGTTAGGTCATCATGTCAAGGGATCTTAGCTATCTGGACAATTATCAAATAATTGCAAAAGATTCCACTTCCCTCCTTTTAGATACCTAGAAAAAGGATCTTCGATGGCTTACTAGGAAATAGGTGCTGGACCCAGCAAGAAGGCACCTGTGGCCAACCTGAACATAGATCCACAGGATGGGGGTACAAACTCCCACAAGTGTCCTCTGACTTCCACGTATGTCCACACAAACTGAAGTTAGACCATACAGAAAAATTTCTCAATTTATATATTACTGAAGTAAGTTTACCACAAGATGTCTGTCCTGTAGTTAGTACCCTTCTGATTACAAAAATTAATAGCCAGCACTCTGAAAACAGAAGCAGGCAGATCTCTATGAGTCTGAGGTCAGCCTTGTCTCAAAGCAGTTCCAGGACAGCCAGGGCTGTTATACAGCCCCGGAGAAACACTCTTTCAAAAGACACAAGGTATCAACAAGATTGTAACCACACTACATTTTAGAACACTTGACTAACTTATGACATTCAGGTTTGTAACACAACATAATGTCCAAACAGAATAATTTTTTTAAAAGTATGTGCATGCTACTAGTCCACTAGGCAGCCTATGCTGACCAATACCCTGATCCTGAAGGTTAAGCTTCTGAATAGTGTTAGGATTGCGGGTACTGTCTTTCAGGGACAAGGTTTTGTGAGTGCAGTAGCAAGGGAACCTCAGCACCGACAACACAGCTGTACGGAAGCTAAATTAAAGGCAAACTTGAAGAAGCCCACCAAAGGGCTTCTTTGATAAAGTTCCTGATAATATCTGGAAAAGGCTTCAAACATTCACCAATCCAAGTTGAATGTAGCATGTTATTTCCTTTCACAATCCATTAACCACAGATCTAAACCCTTGTAGTACTGGCAAACTTCACCCCACCCATGACACCATTTTATGATTTAACCTCATGATTTTCAACTAAGGGTAAATTTGCTCAGTGCCAAAGGACATCTGACAATGTTTACAGATTAAGAGAGACAGCCACTGTCATCTCCAGTCAAACTGTCAGCTATGAACTATGAAAAAGACAGGCTCCCAAAACAATTTGACAGAGTCCGAGTTAAAATGAAGGTTCTAGATCAGATGCCAGTCACTTATAAAATCTCGTCAAATAAGCACTTAGATCATACTTAATCCAAACCCAGAACATCACCTAAAAGCTGGCAGGCTACTTTATACAGCAAAAACTTGAATAGATCATAACCGGCTGAATTGCTCACAAATGGGACACTAAGATATTATGTGCCAGTTGCTGATCCAGAACTAAGGCGTAGGCAACTTTGAGAAGCCACACTTCCTGAGTCCTATGACTACAACGCAAAACTTCCACTGCACAAAACTGATAAATTTAGATTAGTTACAGTACTGGTCAAAGTTCAAGGCTAACCTCCACAGTTAACACGAGTGTCTATAGAGAAACAGCAGCAGGTGGGGGAGCACAGGTGTCCTTTCATTAAGTCCACGTAACCAATCCTCTGAGACAAAGTTCCAGTCAAATTATTATAGGCACTAAGGATTGGGTTCAGGGCACTGCACATGTTATGACAGACAAGTTACACTCCCAGCCCTCTAACAAGGAGAATCCCTAGTTTAAAAATGGCTGTAGAATTGAGTGCTAAAATAGGCTCAACTTTCTGTTTTCAAGGTTTTCTTGTTCTTGAGACAGTCTCGCTATAACCCCATTATCTACCAGGCTGGTCTCCAGAGATCCTCTGGCCTCTGCCTCCTAAACGCTGGAATTAAAGGGATATACCCTTTCAAAAAAATTTTTTTGATTTAATGTGTCACTAGCTAGTCCAGGCTGGCCTTAAAGCGAGCCTTCTGCCCCAGGAAGCTGGAATTTCAGGCTAGGAACACCACTTCCATCTAGTCAAAAAAAATCTCAAGCATTTCAAAATCGAAGAACTATCCAGGGACAATCTCAACACCCCAACACAAACAATGCTGTTGCACCTATCTACCCTAAATTAGACGGACCCCAGCACGACAATGAATCTGGTATGTCAAGTACTTAATGACTTTCAATAATTGGAAGCCTGACAAAAAAGGTGCAAGGCACTTAGGCATAGAGGTTGAGTTCCAGGGTTCATTTCTCACCAACATCCCCGCAATTCTAATTATTAGTTTAATTCCAGGGAATAGTCACTAGATCAACTTCAAGAATTACACCTTCGTGGAAATGACAAGCTAAATTAGAGCATTTAAATAAAATTGTAAAATATATTAGTTGACAAATTTGCCCAACTTGGACTCCAGTTCAATTTTGACACTTGCCAAATTTCTTTCGGGTAACTTCTGCCACCCAGACCAGATAGGCCAGCCTAGTACAGGTCAGATAACAAAAACGAAACCACGTGCTATATAAGCAGTAATTTCCCTCTATTTATTTCTCTAACTCAAGCGGGAAGGAAGCAAAAGCTATGTAATTCTCTCCACTGTAGGTATGTATCTGCACGCATTAAACCCTTAACCATCTCCAATTTTGCTGGATCAGGGTGACAGCGAACTCATTTTAAAACTACATTTATATAGGAATTAATATAGAGGCGATCAAGTCTTCTTACATAGCTCATTCTACTCCAAGTTACAAGGACACAGGTATCAGAAAACGAGAAAAAAATCCATCAAAATCCCACCCAGTACCTATTATAAATGCTAGGGGAGAGAAAAGTCGCTAATTCTTCTAGAGTAAAAGAAATAAAACATCACGTACAAAGTTCTATTTCAATACAGTCCCTTGTTTCAACAGCACCGTTGTTGGAAAAATCCAACTGGTGTTCCAGAATGGTATTTACTTACTATAAGAAAGTTTGTCCATTCAAATACTTTAAAAAAATCTAATAGAGGCATTCTTAAAATGTTAAGAGCTCCTAATAGTTCTTTAGATTCCTTTTAAACTCATGTGTTGGAAAAATATACTGACGACTCTGCACACAAAATTGTGATCCATAACTTACTTGTACAAAATTCAAATTTAGAGGACCAATAAAGTGGGATCTTTAATTGCCTACATAGTAACCTCCGTTTATTGCACCCGACTTCAAGATATTTGCAGCCCGGGGCTTAGATTAACACACAGGATTTACTAAAATATACAACTCCCACAAGGACACAAATAGCTTTTTTAAGTTGCAAGAAACATGCTACAGAGTCTTAATGAAATTTTCCCACTTGCTTAAATGAAAAGGCCGTTTTCTTAAAAAGGAGTAGGAATCGCCAGCGAGCCTCCGATTCGCTTTTCAATGACCAAGGAGTTGAGTTTCAGGAATCTTGAAACACGCTCCTAAGGAAACGTCTTCTCCAGGTTATCAGCCGCACTCAAAAGACTGGCAGAGCGTCTGTCAAGAATCGGGGTCCCACCTGGCCAGAGGATGAGGGTGCAGAGACCCCCACATGAAAACACTTATAAAGGGAATGGGGTGGAAGGGAGCTCCGAGTCTTGCAAGCGCTTCCCATGCGAGGACCGCCCGAAACCCCAAGATGGAACAGGCAGCCCAGGACCTCCGGCCCTAGGGAGGTAGCAAAGCAGGGAGGACCTCACCTTGCTGCGGTCCTCATCCTGCTGCTCCAGCAACTCGGGAACCGCGGCCATGGCGACGCGGGCCTCGAGCAGGGGTTGTCTGGCTGTGCGAGGAAAGAAGAGGCTGGGCCGCCGCCGGGGCGCCTTTCAGGGGCGGCCGCGGCCCCGCCTCCGCCGGCCTCCTTGCCGGACGGCGGCTGGAGGCCGCTGGACTCCGCCACCATCCCAGCAGCCCCGGGCGCGGGCCAGCGGCACGCCACGTGCTCCCCCAGAGCGGCCTCCCCCGTCCCCGTCGCCGTCCATCTTGGAGCCGGGCAAAGAAGCAACGCGGGGGCCTACCCTCGCTCCGCGCCACACGGACACCGGCACCGCAAGGCCGGGACGGGGACGAGAGATCCGAGCCCTCTCCCGGAGAGGCGCGCCTCGAGAAGGAGCGCGCAAGGCGGCCCGGGAAATTTATTGCTCAGCCAGGGTCCAAGATGGCGACAGACGGTGACGTACGCAAGATCTCGTGAAGGCGAAAACGCGAGGATTGGTGGCGCCCTCGCTTCGGCTTCGCGGGAGGAGGAACGGGGGGGGGGGGGGGGGGGCTGAGCGCCGCAGTGCATGCTGGGGCCGCCTCTCTCTCGGGAAAGCGCGGGACCGATAAAAGTACGGGTCCCGGGAGGTTGACTGCACTCTGGGCTCAGGAACGTGGTGGTGTCTCAGGTACAAGCGGAACCCTGCAGTAGGCTGAGCGTCTGTCCAAAGAGTCTCTTCCCTGTGCACGAGGGGCCGCAGTTGGCCTGTCCCCGCCATGGGAGACACCTGCACAGGTCCCTTTCTGGAATTACGTTGTTGGGCCCCACCTGAGACGAGAGACCTGCAGGGACTCCTGTGCCGAATCTGTACCACGGGGTCACGACAGCATCTATGTTAAAGGGTGTGCAGAGTACCTGGGAAATGCCCACACGGAGTGTTTAGTAAACAGTTTGGTGTATAGGCGGCGGGGTTTAACTGTTGAAGATTTGTGAATTTGGTTTTGAGGTGTGTATATGTGCGCACGCGTGTGTGTGTGTGGGGGGGGGTAAGCAGAGGTGTTTTGTTTGGGGGTATGTGTGGTTGGGGTGGGTTGTTTTCAGAGACAAAGCCAAGCTAACCCCAAACTCAACTATCATCCTGCCTCATCCTCATGAGTGAGAAGTATCCTGGCCAGTGCCACTAGGCCTTGTCACAGGACTTCACATTAAGGATTTAGGGTGTTGGTGAGATGGTTAAGAGCAATGGCTGCCCTTCAGAAGTCCTGAGTTCAATTCCCAGCAACCACATGGTGGCTCACAACCATCTGTAATGAGATCTGTATACCCTCTTCTGGCATGCAGGCAGAACACTGTATGTGTATTCAAAATAAATCAATCTTTTTTTTTTTTTTTTTTGGTTTTTCGAGACAGGGTTTCTCTGTGGCTTTGGAGCCTGTCCTGGAACTAGCTCTGTACACCAAGCTGGTCTCGAACTCACAGAGATCCGCCTGCCTCTGCCTCCCAAGTGCTGGGATTAAAGGCGTGCACCACCACCGCCCGGCTAAAATAAATCAATCTTAAAAAAAAAAAAAAAAGCAGTCCCAGACGGCTGACATGGTGACATTTAACGAATGCGGGTTCCTATAATTTTGATGAATCTTTCTTGGAATGATTTTTCTCCAAATGTCAGAAATTTAGTGTTTGTTCTTGTGTGACTCTTCGCTTTGATGGTTTGAGTATATGTTAAATCTAACACCACTTTTGTTTTCTGAAAGATAAGGTACAGCAAGCTTTTAAACATGACAGACTAGAGAAAACGAAGGGGAACAGTCTAAACATGAAGCCACATCTGACCATCTGCAGGCTGCTTAGACATTTCAACAGATTTTCTGTAAAACCAAGCCCTCTTGTGAGTTTCTCCACTTCCCCTTATTTGTGCCGCCAGAAGAAAAAAAACCCGTATGAAACAGTAGACCAAGGAAAGTACTCTCGTTTAGTGCGGTCTGTCTTGTCCAAAGGCCCGGCCCAGACCCCAGAGTCATTGTTCAAGGAAGACGATGTTCTCTTCGGTCCTGTGTGTAAGCACAAGGCTCCAGAGCAGCCGGCGAGAGTTCCAGAGACCTGGTTTCCTATCTTCAATGAAGAGAGAAGTGGGAAACCACATCCCAGGGCTTCGGGTCCCTTGAAGATCCCTTTGCAAAGACACGAGACACCCAGTGTGACACGCGTCCTTCAGCAGACCATGACACCCGAACAGAGCTTCTTTCTGGAGAGGTGGAAACAGCGGATGATTCTGGAGCTGGGAGAAGATGGATTCGCAGAATATACTTCAAGTAATTCTCTCATTTCTGGTTTTGTCTGGTCTCTGGTTTCTAGGATATAGAGCATTCCTGTCCAAAAAAAATGAGGCTTTAAAAGCAACTTACTGAAGCACTCCTTTCAGATAGACTAAATAGCATTTCCTGGCTCAGGATCCCCAAGGCCACGTTTTCAGCACAAAGGAGATTGATTTGCCCCATAGGGACAGACGGCAGGAAATAAGAGATAAACACAGAAGATGGAGGGGGAGGACGAGACAGGACAAGGAAAAGGGGGTAAGGATATTTATCCAGGAGGGACAAAGGACTGCCTCTGGATAGAGAGGAGACAGATGTGGCACATAGGAAAACGCCTGTTAATAAAAGTACAAGGGGAAACGGTGTGTTAGGATAGGTGTTTAATTTTCATTGGGCGTGTTAATTCGGCAAGCCAAAGGGGGCTTCTGATTGCTGGACTTCAGTACTTTGATAGCTGAACCTTGGTTCAGTCACAAGAGGTGGAAGTGGCCAAATAAGGGAACGGACCTTGGTGGCTAGCTTTAGGAAAGTAATCTAATGGTTTTTAGCAAGGCAGAGGGAATAGGGAGAAGGGCAAGGCCTGCCAGAGCTATGCTCACTATGCCTGAGCTATCCGGAGTCCCTTCAGTGTCTGCTAACTCACTTAGTCCTCCTGTCAGATGCTACTGTTTTTACAGGAAAGGATGAGACAGATCAAGTAACTGACAAACTGCATAAAATGCATCTGAGTTGTAAACAAGTATCAGTTATTTTTCATCTCTTGACAAAAGTCTAGGTTTTTTTTCTTGGCTCAGAATCTTATTACCCATTGTTCTACTTATTATCGTCAGTTGACCAGTAAGTTTAAAGACTGGCCACAGTTCAGAACACACAATCCTCACTTACATTTTGACTAATTGAACTAATCAAATGTTCTTGACTAAAAACTAGTTAAGTAAACTTTAGCCTTCAACTTCCTTGTTTTTAAACATTTTACTAGTTCTTTGAGACTTTTGTGCAATGTGTTTTGAGCAGCCTTCGACACTTGACTTCTAAGACAAGTGAGGGTAGCTCCCTTAAAGCAGGTCCTTTTTCAGCCTGGCAGGGAGGAACCCACCTTTAATCCCAGCACTGTGGTGGTAGAGGCAGGCAGATACAGACCTCTGTGATTCAGCCTGGTCTACAAGTGAATTCCAGAGCTACATAGTAAGATCCTGTCTGGAGACTGAAGGAGATCACATGCTCAGGCCAGTCTGGACTACATAAGGAGGTCCTGGTCGGGGAGGAGCTGGGAGTCGGGAGCAAGCCATCGGCATGGGAGAATGAGCTCGTTTCATAAGGATTACATAGTTTAGGTTAAAACAGGGGCTTACATAGACATTCCTTAGCCTTTGTTTCCCCAGGAATATATGTACCCCTAGTGACATGAGCACTTTTAAGATTATTGTCCTTATTTTTAGGTATCTTAGGAAGAAAATACCAGAATAGTGTATGCATATAATTATGTAGGTGGTACCTGGATGTGGCAAACATGATTGAGGCTCTCTTATAACAATCTCCAGCTATGAAGGGCAAGGATTATATGCCGGGAGTGCTTCTTAAATGACTAATGGAAACCACTAAGCTGTAAGCAAACAAAATGAAAATCTCGTAATAACATTCTAAGTTTTTTATTTGTGCCACTAGAATTTAGAGTTGATAGTTTTCTAATGATATATTGTTCTGATTTTCCTTAAACTAAGAATGTTTTAACTGTCAGGAACCCTAAGTTATTGATAACAAATGTAAAGGTGGCATAAGCAAGGAGGCTCCACAGGTGAGAAGACACCTGCTGCCAAGCCTGATGACTCGACCTGCACCCGGAAAGTTATCTTCTGACCTCCACACAGGATTAATCAGTTAGTATTCTTAAAAAAGGAAAGAAAACTGCCAGGTCATACCTGCACCCGCAAAGTTATCCTCTGACCTCCACACAGGAGTAAATTAATCAGTTAGTATTTTTAAAAAAGGAAAGAAAACTGCCAGGTCATATAGGCAGGCCTTGACATAGAGTAAAGAAACGCACTGGTGTGAGTGAGGTAACCCAGACCCAGAAAAACAATTATCACATGTACTCACTCATAAGTGGTTTTTAAACATAAAGCAAAGAAAGCTAGCCCACAAATCACAATCCCAGAGAACCTAGACAGACAGACATAGATCTAATTTATATGGGAAGTAGTAAAAGACAAGATCTCCTGAGTAAATTGGGAGCATGGGGACCATGGGAGAGGGTTGAAGGGGAAGGGAGCAGAGAAAATGTATAGCTCAATAATAGAAAAAAAAAATAAAAGACAGGCTGAACAGGGCTCATCTCTGTAGGTACAGATTGGATTGTTTTTATTGGGGGAAACATGGTGTTTGGTAGACATGATGTAAGAACTAGTCTGTGGAGGAATAAAAATGTTGTGGCCAAATTAAAAAGAAATGGGCTGGTGAGCTGCTTGGTAAAGGAGAAGGCTTCTCTTTGGAGCCGGATGAACTCACTGTCCTGGCGGACAATTTCCTAGTCAGCTTTAGACTAAGGCTCTGCTGTGTTTCTCCGTTAATACGGACTTTAAGCAATGAGCAAATTTACTTTCAAGTAGAGTAATCATATGTGGGATCATGCAATAGTAGAAGAAAGGAAGCTGACCGTATTCTTGATCCTCCTGCCTCCTCCCAAGTGCAGGGATCACTGGCACACACCGTGCCCAGCCAACCTATTTTTAAATAAATTTTTAAATTTTATAAGTTGAATCACGTTTCACATTTTCTGAGATGTGAAAATTCATGGGCTCCTGAGATCTAGATGTTCACGGTTACATATTTGTGAAGAATCTAGCCAGGATAGGTCTGTAGCTGGGAGTTGCCTATTGCGTGGCAATGAATGAAGTAATTTATTATTATTTGATAGCACTGGTGGTTAAACTCATGACCTCCTGTAGGCTACTTAACAACCCCTCCTGTTTTTAACAAATGGTGTGTAAGCTAACACTGCATCTCTTTAAATGTTAATTCCATCAGGATTAAATTCCTTGTAGGCCTTTCACACGTAGACCATTTCAGCAGGGCTGAAAACTGTGGAGTAGTTTACCTCCTAAACTGAATTCCGTTTAACTCTCCGAGTCATTTCCCAGAAGCACTTTCAATTTTTGCTTATGTAGAACTGGCCTTTCAGAGTCTTTGTGAACTTGACATAGTATGGCTTACTGTGACCCCATGTGGATGAGATTGTTTTCCTCTTTCTGTGGGTCTGTCTGCAAGCATGTGTCTATGTGCATCTAAATCATGCCCCCTAGGCTGGAGAGATGGCTCAGCGGTTAAGAGCACTGCTGCTCTTCCAGAGGTCCTGAGTTCGATTCCAAGCAACCATATGATGGCTCACAACCATCCATAATAAGATCTGGTACCCTCTTCTGGCCTGCAGGCAGAAATACAGACAGAACACTATATACATAATAAATAAATCTTTAAAAATAAATAAATCATGCCCCCTGGACTTAGCTCCTGGCTTTGCCAGGAAGATACTTATGCCAGGGTACTCTTGCTTTGGGTAAGCTAACAGGATAGTCTAGGTTAGTTGAGGAGCCACAGTCATTATCTTGCTCAGTTACATAAAAATTAAGTAATGTTTGAAAGCACCACCTACTGCCTAGCCTAAGAGTGCACCCACCCTCTTTCTCCTTTACCATTGATCAAGTGACAATATAGCATTCTTGCGTTTATTAAATATGTTTGTGTTTCCTTTTCTTAAAAGAATATAAGGAGGGCTAGGGAGATGCTTAGCTGTGCGTGCTAGGCAAACATGGTTACTGTAGTCTTGATCAAGGCTCCATTAAGGCCTACTAAGCTATTCCTTCTGCTCAGAAGTATGCAATCTCCCTCTACCCTGGGTGGAGACCTAAGATTACAACCTACCCAAAACAGAAGAATTTATCCACTTGGAAGGGTCAGTCAGCCTAAGGGACCACTCTTCAGGAAAGTATATTCATCCAAAACTATGCTAGGAGATGGGGAGGGATAATTATCCCCTTAATGAAATAATGTACTTTTCCTTCCTAGAAGCCCACGGTCTCCATGCAGTCACCACTGAGCTACAAGTAGCTCTGTTAGATCTGCCACCTTTATGAATCCTGGCTCAAAATTACAAATTTCTTCCCTTTTTTTTTTTTTCGTGTGTGTGTGTCTGTCTGTCTGTCTGTCTTTTGGACTAACCAGAACCTATGTATGCTTTTCCTGGTACTTTTGGCTTTTTCACTCTTTCCACATGGCTGCTTGCAGACCTCCATGGCTATCTCAGAAAGGAATGGCCGTCCCTTTTCTTCTTCATCTCCATCCTCTGGGCAGCTTGGGTGCTGGAGAGATGCTCAGTGTTTGAGAGAACTTGCTGCTCTCCCAGAGAACCCAGGTTAGATTCTCAACACCCATGTGGTGACTCACAACCACCTGACTCCAGTCCCAGGAGTCCCAGTGCCCCCTCTTCTGGCTTCCATGGCAACAGGCAACATACATGTAGTATACAGACATACATTTAGATAAAACACTCCTACACATTAAAAAGAAATTTACAGCTTGTTGACCCTGTGGTTTTTCTTTTAAACACTTTAAAAATATTTTTTGAAGATAAGTCAGACATGGTGGCACATGCCTTTAATTCCAGCATTTGGGAGGCAGTGGCAGGCAGATGGATCTCTGTGAAGTCAAAAACAGCCTGGTCTACATAGTGAGACCCTGTCTCGGGCATGGGAGGGTGGGGTGAAAGTGCATTCTTAAGTTTTACGGGAAACTAAATTTTGCTGAGCATAGCTGTATATACCACATGTGACACTTACATAAGAAGACCGCACACTGAAGGCCAGCCTGTAGTACCAACAAGACCCTCCCTAAAAAAAAAAACATTTTTTGTTTTTGTGTCGAAGGGGTTGCCGTTTAAAGATAACTTGTTTATAATGTATATAGTTTTAATCTTACTTTGGTTTGGTTTCGGTTGGTTCAGTTTTTATTTTCCTTTGATTTTTCTCTTTAGATACCTTTTTACAAGGCAGACAGTTCCATGAAGCCTTGGAAAGCATACTTTCTCCCCGGGAGAACTTAGAAGGGAGAGAAGAACTCCTCCAGTCTGGCTATATCAAAAGCGTTCAGCATATTTTGAAAGAAATCAGTGGTGTGCAAGCCCTGGAAAGCGCTGTTCAGCACGAGGCCCTGAAGTATGTAGGGATGCTGGACTGTGTGGCTGAGTACCAGTAAGTACAAGAGCGTCCATCACAGTGGGTGGTGCAGTGATGTCCACGGGCAGGCGTCTCTTAACCCACTTCTAGATGTGCCTGAGGAATTGTGACCTCCGCCTTTTTAAAGTAAAAAAGAAGTGGGAATATGGCAGGAGGTGGGAGAAATAGAGCAGGGAAACACTATGATGCCAATATACAAATCAGAGTGGTGGGGAAAGTGTGTTTTTCAATAGCCCCAGCATGGCCTGTCTTCCAGCCTGTCCCTTCTCCCTTTTCTCCAAGAAATATGCCAGCAGCAAGACTACGCTGATTCCTGCATGTTCTTTTCTGTTTTCCTCTTTGATCAGTGTTGTTTTCTTCTGCCCCCCCCCCCCGCTTTTTTCCTGTTTTCCCAAAACTTGTACAGTGATCTGTTGGCCCGGAACATCAGCTCTCTTCCTGGCTTCCAGACAGTGGTTGATATGATAAGGATTCTGAACCCACTACGGTTTCTAAGTCATGGCTGTTACTGTTTTTCCCCAGTCATCCCGATTCCAAGGCTGGCTATTTTCTACAGATACCCCATTCCAAATAAAGCATGTGAGCAATAACAGGATGTGGGGGAAGAGTGTAGAATCTGTGTGTGTGACATTTGAACCTCTGAGTAACTCTGGCTGTCCTAGAACTTGCTTTGTAGATCAGGCTGGCCTCGAAGTCAAAGAGATCCACCTGCCTCTGCCTCCCAAGTGCTGCGATTAAAGGCATGAGTCACCATGCCCAGCTTCTAAATTCAACTTTTTAGATGCCCCATGTAACTGACATTTCTGCCGCTGACTTATTTCATTTAGTATACTGTCTATTTTCCATCCATCCATGCTGTCCCAAGGGACAGAATTTCTCTCTTCATTTGTTGTTTCTTCTTCTTCTTTTTTTTTTTTGGTTTTATTTCAGACAGGGTCTCGCCACGTAGTCCAACTGACCTAGAACTCACTATATGCCAGTCCCTGTCTCCTGAATGCTAGGACTAAAGGCATATGCCACCAAGCCTGGCCCTACACTCTAATCTTCTGAATGTCTACAGTTAGTGGGTATTGTATCATATCAGAATGGATGGGGTAAAGAAGTGTCTGTCTGCATATAAACCTTTAGGCAAGAATCCAGATCTCCTCTCTTTTATGTCTATATATTATAGGTTCTCACAGATTGAACCTCAGCTTTTATTTTAAAGTGCCATAATGTGTAATCAGTCCATAATGAGTTCCTTCCGACTGATATATTGTGCTTCCAAAAAAATTTAACCAAGACCATGATGTAGCTGTAATTTTAGTTTCTGCCAGCTGTTAAAGTAAAGGAAGTCCCAAGGAATAAAGAATTATTATTTGAACTTGAAAAATGTGCTTCTTATTCCTGAGTGCTTTGTGTATAATAGAATTCCCTGTTGTTGAAACTGTCCAGCCCATCCATCCTGGTTTTCCCTCTGAAGGCGTGAGCACACTCAATAGCTCAGGCTGGCTTTGAACTCGTGACTATCCTCCTGCCTCCACATCATAGTTGCTAGAATTCTAGGCATGAAGACCATGCCTATTGTGCTGTTCTAATCCTAAGAAATAAAGCCTATTTTGGAGAATGGAGGATAGAGGCAAAATTAAAGAAGGAACCAAAATTAAAGTACGTAACAGACAAGAAAGAAGAGTTAAGTTAGTGGAGTTTTTTCTGCTTCCGGGGATTTTGTTTTGTTTTGTTTCGAGATAGAGTTTCTCTGTGTATCCCTGGCTGTCCTGGAACTCGTAGACCATGTTGGCCTTGAATTCACAGACATCCACTTGCCTCTTCCTCCTGATTGCTGGGATTAAAGGCATGCACCTCCACCACCTGGCTTCAGGGGATTTTAAAATTACATTTAATTTATCTATTTGTGTGTGTGTGTGTGTGTATTCATTCATGCGTGCACTCCCACACCATGGTGCACATGTGGTGTTTGCTCTCCTACCTTGCTCCTCCGAGGCATTGAACTTGGGTTGTGAGACTTGGCAGCAGGCACCTTACCCCCTGAGCCATCTTGCTGACATGAGGTTTTCAATTGGTGGCACACGCCTTTAATCCCAGCACTCGGGAGGCAGAGGCAGGCGGATCTCTGTGAGTTCGAGACCAGCCTGGTCTACAGAGCTAG
>NW_004949101.1:4390614-4393021 GCF_000317375.1 Microtus ochrogaster | reverse complement strand
GCAGGCGGATCTCTGTGAGTTCGAGACCAGCCTGGTCTACAGAGCTAGTTCCAGGACAGGCTCCAAAGCCACAGGGAAACCCTGTCTCGAAAAAAACCAAAAAAAAAAAAAAAATCAATTTGAACTGTTACTTACAAAGATTTCCTCTGGATTCTCCTTAGAGGCAAGCTATGTCTGATTGATTGGAAGACATCAGAGAAACCAAAGCCTTTTATTCACAATACGTATGACAACCCACTACAGGTCGTGGCGTACATGGGTGCTGTAAACCATGATGCCCACTACAGTTTTCAGGTCAGAACCTTAGCTCCTGCTTGATAAGCTTGTGCGTGTGAGCATGAGTGTATGCATGTGTGTGTGTGCATGTGTATGTGTGTGTGTGTGTCGGGATTCACTCTTTATAACACTACTGACTGTTCCTTAGGGTTCTCTCATCTACAGAGCACTTCCCTTCTCGGGCTGTTTCCCACCCTCATTCTTGCTTAATGAGCACAGTCCATTCTTGAGTCTCTCATCTGCCCTCGGTTTGGAGCTACTACTGTAGATGCTTAACATTGGACAGTTCGCCCTGGAACAAGAGGAGATAGTGGAGCTGTGCTGTGTTTCTTTCCAGGTTCAGTGTGGCTTAATTGTGGTGGCCTATAAAGACGGGTCCCCTGCCCACCCTCATTTCATGGATGAAGAGCTCTGTTCCAAGTATTGGGCCAAGTGGCTTCTTCGACTAGAAGAATATTCAGAAAAACAAAAGAATCAGAGTATTCTGAAGCCGGACTAGAAGCCAGGATATGACTTGGGAACATTCGGCGAATCTGCGAGTTACATTGACACAAACTGAAGATGTAATTTGTTGGGACGTATTGCTAGTGAGAAGTCAGCACTGAACCAGCTGTACTACCTCTGTTACGTACCCAGAAGAGGGCACACAGGATTGACGGTCACCTTGGTGACGTCTGGACTCACTTGCAGATCTTTTTGTGTCCCTGGCAAGATGCCCAGTCTTTGGATTGAGATCAGAAGTCAGTGAAGCTTTATGTGCCAAGCATGCCCCTAGGGCTCTCAGGGAGGGGGTGAGGGTCCCAACCACCAGAGTGTGAAAAGAGAGAGCACATCTGCCTGGCTGCCTAGAAAGCTAGCACACTCACCACAGCATGGGCCAGAGCCTTTCCCATACCAGTGAAGCCCAGCAGTGGTCACCATTATTAGGGTGTAGTATCTGTTTCTGGTGTCAGTCAGCAGGCCATATACTAGAAAAACATTGTTGTGGGATTTTTCAGCTAAGAGCAACACTGATATAATCCTTTTTTTTTTTTTTTCTGTGTTTGGTAGATAATCATTGGCTGTTCTTAGAATTGAGAAAGATAAATAAATGTCATTATTTCCTTGGGAGAGGAAAAAATCAGTAATAAAGTGGTTTTGTTTGGTTTTATTTAAATGCATATTTGTGGGGTAATTTCATGGGCCTGAAAATTGTTTTTTTATTTATGTTTTTTGTGGTGCTGGGACCAAACTCTTGGTGTGTGCTGGGCATATGCCCTACTGTCAAGCTTTGCACTTTTAAGTCCACAATTTTACCACCAGCCCCTAGCTTACTGAGTTCTATATAAATTCATAAAGAAGATGTCCTAAATGAGCTCTCAGCTGTACTTAATCTGACAAAGTAAGATGTAGACAGAAGTGAGTTAGGTTCACTAGAAGAAGTGAACCAAGAAAATAAAAAAGATTTACTAGGTTGACATAAACTATAGGGCTGGGTAGTCCAACAGTGGTGATTCATGCCAGAAGGCAGAGGATACAGTAGCTGCTCACTCCAAAAAGCTGGATGCCTTAGCCATTCCTGTCAGAGCTGAAAGTCTCAAAGCTCCCTGGAAAGTTCCTGTGTTGAGCCGTGTTTGAAGGCTGACCTGGAAAATGCTAATGCAGGGACAGGTACTGTGATCATAGCTCTAAGCAGGCTTCCTTCCTTACAGACTCAACTCGTCCACAGTTGATACTCCTATGACATCGGTTCAAGCCTCAGTCTGATGAAAAGGAAGTGCACATTTTAAAGATTGTTTTAAATTTTTTATTTATCTGTATTAGTATATGTCTGTGTGAGTGTGTGCATAGGCCAGAAGAGGCCATCAGATCCCTTGGACCTGGAGTTACTGACAGCTGTGAGATGCCAGCCAGAGGCACTGGGGGCCAAACTCTGATCCTCTGAAATCAGAAAGCATTTAACTGCTGTCATCTTTCCAGCCCCAAAACACACCACATTTTTTTAAAAAAATGGGGAGAGCCGGCAGTGGTGGCGCATGCCTTTAATCCCAGCACTTGGGAGGCAAAGGCAGGTGGATCTCTGTGAGTTCGAGGCCAGCCTGGTCTACAAGAGCTAGTTCCAGGACAGGCTCCAAAGCTACAGAGAAACCCT
>NW_004949101.1:4362361-4390504 GCF_000317375.1 Microtus ochrogaster | reverse complement strand
AGGCCAGCCTGGTCTACAAGAGCTAGTTCCAGGACAGGCACCAAAGCTACAGAGAAAACCCTGTCTCAAAAAACCAATAATAATAATAATAATAATAATAATAATAATAATAAATAAATGGGGAGAAGTGTTAAATAAAGTGCCTGATGACTAGGAGCAGTCAGTATCTGCTGTTCAAGAGAACCTACACCTGGTTCCCAGCATCCACACAGCAGTTCACAATAGCCTAACTCCAGTTTCAGGGACTGATGCACTCTCTGGCCTCTGAGGGCACCTGTACTCAACATCTATATACCCACACACACACACGGGCATTATTTTTTTTAACCTTAAAAAGAAAAACTAGACATGGTGTCACATGTATACAGTCCTGATGCTCTGAAAGCTAAGGCAGGAAAACGTCTTGAACCCAAGAGCTGAGGGCCAGCATGGAAAAACAGAATCTCAAGAAATGATCACTATTAAAGGTGTAGAACAATAAGGTCAAACTTGAGTAACAATATTACTCAATTTTTTTAATGCCTCCTTTCCCCCTAAATGGTATATATATTCAGTGAGATAGGTTTTCTGAGTATAGAATGTTTTGTATTTTAAAGTTTTATTTTATTTTGAGGCGGGGTCCGGCCTCACTGCTTAGGCAGCCCAGTCTTGCCTTGAACATTCTATGTCGCTGTACCTAGTTGAGCCACGGCAATCCTTCTGTTTCAGCTTTGGAGGCTGGGATTACAGGTGTGCACTAATCACACTTTACTGAAGGCTTTAAAGAACATTTACCCGTTTATAGCATGCATTGTGTGGTGTCTGTGCAGTGCACACGTAAAGGACCCCTTCATGGAGTTGGTTCTTTTTCTCTTTTTGAAAACTTGATTTTATGGGGCTGGAGAGATGGCACTTGCTGCTCTTCCAGAGACCCAGGTTTTATTTCCTGGACCCCACATGGTGGTTCACAGGCATCTGTCACTCCAGTCCCAGGGGATCTGGATGCCCTCTTCTGACCTCTACAGGCACCAAGCACACATGCGGTGCGTATACATACATGCAGGCCAAACACATAAAAAAGAATCTAATATTATTTTTAAAGATTTTGTGTGCGTTTGAGTCTAGAGGAGGACATCAGATATCCTGGGTCTGAAGTTATAGGTGGTTGGAAACCCAGTGTTGGTTCTAGGAGCTGAACATGGATCCTCCACAAGAATAGCAAGTACTCCTAACTACAGAGCCATCTCTCCATTCCCGTTCTGGGAATCCTTAACTCAGCTCGTCTGACTTGATAGCAAGTATCTTTGCTCACTGAACCATCTCGACTTCCTTACAGAAATATAAGATTTGGAAAGTTCTTAGCTTTTGAGACAAAGCTCAGTATATTCTCTTTTCCAATATAATCCAGGGCTGGTGATATAGTTTCATAGTGGAACATTTACCCAGCATGTACAAGGGCTTGGGTTTAGCCCCAGTACTGCAGAAACAACCTGGTATAACTACTCATTCGTTGCTTTAGAATGGCAGAGACACTGACAATAAAAAACAATTCCAATTTGACCCCAAATTACTTTCCTCCCCTTCAGACCTGACCCCTTCATTGTAGCCATTAGCCTGGGATGATCTGAGAACATTAACCTCTAAGAGCCTGTTTTTAAGTTATAGGGAAACATGTCAACATGTGACCCTGTGGTTTTATGTGTTGACCTTGGTAAATATAGGAAGAGGGTTGGTTAGCGAGACTGTGTTTCTAGGTAACCAATTTGCCTACTGGCTTTAAGAGGCGCTAGAAGGGGGTAATTTGTTCTAATCACTGCAGCTTTCCACCTGAGCAATTAACATTTGATTACAACTTCGCCTGCCCTCCCCCAGATCCAGAAGAGTGAAGCAAGGGAGTAGCCAAACGTCTATTTTTAAAGAAACACTTAACATGTTTGGAGCTGGTACCTAGAGGAAACCATTCTAAAGCAATCAACCCTAAGTATAGGGTAGAACTGACTTCCTTCTGCCCCCACCCTCACAAGTCTGATAAATATAAAACAACATTCTGGTTTGGGGTTTGAGGTTCTCCCAGTTTGCTTAAGAGCTATAAAAAGATGAGAAATATAAAAAACACTAACAGATGAGTCCACTGTTTCCCTGACCCCATTCCCCTCCTCAGCGAGACAAACATCAGCATGTTTGGATCTTTCTAATGTATACCTTCATAGATTTAGGACATGGGCTGGTCTCCAGGAATAAGGAAGTTTTGCCTTCCTTTTTTTAGTTTTTAGATTTTTTTTAAAAATCTTTTCTCAGTGCTAAGAATTAAACAAAGGCCTTTCATGCTCTGTATGAGTGCTATGCCCTGCCCTCGGCACTTGGTTCTCAAGATCTATCCAGGCTGACCACATGTGACTGTCCTGCATTTCATCATCATCGTCGTCGTCGTCATCATCAACATTAATATTACTATTTGAGATAAGGTCTCTACGTAGCCCTGCCTTTCCTGGAACTCATTTCATAGGCCAGGCTTGTTGCGGGAGGTCCTTCCGCTCCTCCAGCCTATAGCCGCTGAGATACCAGCCCATTGGGGCGTGGTCTCTCTCCCTTTAAAAAAGCGGCCACTTCCTTCTCCTCTCTCTTCACTTCCTGCTCCGCTGCCGACTAGACTCCCTTCCTGGTTGCGCAGAGGGCTGACTGTGATCTGTAAGTTTTTTCCCCTTTAAATAAATACCACCCTATTAATCATAATTCCAAACTGCTGTGGCATTGTTTGTGACTTTCGCCTTCACAGGCTGGCCTTGAACTCACAGAGATCTGCCTGCCTCTGCCTCTCAAGTGCTGGGCTTACAGATGCGTGCCACAGCCAGCACGGGCATTAGTTTTAAGTACTCTGTGGCTTTCCCTCATGATCACTGCTATGCTAATGAATTATCAAGTTCACTTTTGACAGTGCCAGCAGCGCTTCGGGGAACACTTCTTACGTGCTTTCCAGTATGTGCAAAGCACGCACTGGACAGTGCAATAGAGTATAGCTGTGACTCTCTCATTTACTAGCTCTGGAACCGTGGACAAGTTACCCAGGAACATGTATAGACATGTATGTAACATGTAAACATAACATATATGTTATATATAACATTTATATGTTCATGTAACAAAACTTAATGAAAAAAGAGTCCATGAATTTGAAAGAGAGCAAGGATGTATGGAAGGGTTTGGAGAAAGGGAAGGGAAGGGGGAAATGGTGTAAATATATCTCAAAAATAAAAGAAATAATTAAAATATTTCTCTTCCAAATGAAATTATCAATTTAAACACTCACCAGCAGCGTCTAGTTTTCTGACTTTTCCATATCCCCATCAACAGAAAAGTTGCAAGACTTTCCCCCAACCTGATAGGCTGGAAACAATCCATTTGAAATACTAGCCATAATTCCTTGCATTTAGAACAGGATTGCCATCTAGTGGTGCCAAGTGGCACTGCGATTATGATGCAGGAGCCAGAAATGGGTAGACCTTCCGGTTTCTCTAGGGAATTGAGTGGACAATATAGGTCTGCTTTGATTTTTATTTACCTGATTTGTTTAATTTGTTTGTCTCAGAGTTTCTCAAACCATCTTCATACTACTGCTCGTCCTGCCTCAAACCCCTGTGTCTACCACAGAGGACCAGCTCTCTGATTGGAACAAGATGGACCAGGTGAGTTTTCCATCATCTGGTCTCTATTTTTTAAGCAGCTGTACTTCTCATCTTTCTACCGCAGTGGTAGAATTTTCCCTAAGTCTCAGACGAGGGAAGCCCTGTCTGCAAACCCAGTCAGGCCTCTTTCAAATGAATGCATCTGGGTCACAGCTCAGAGGAGGGATAAATTAGGGATGAGGCTGGCTATTTACCAAGCCAGCAGGGGACTGCAGCTCCCTCCCACCAGGGGGGCTACCATTGAGCACGACTAACCTGCAAATGGGAGGTTACCAGTAGGGCACAACTCAAAGCTGGCCGTGTTGCTGGAGAATCCTGGTTCACATCCTTCCAAATCAGCCCTAGCCTATCTGCCGTGAACACTTCATGTCCTGGCCTGAAAGGACCTGGGAGTGCTTAAAACACTAGGTAGCAATTAGAGGAGGCACAGATCCAGTTTACATGTATTCATGCGTTCTGTGTGTGTGTGCACCCGCACGTCATGGCACACATGGAGGCAGAACAACTTTCATAAGTCGGTTCTCTCCTTCCACTGTGTGGGTCCTGGGGAACAAACTCAATTGTTCAGGCTTTTCCGGCAGGCACCTTTCCCCACGGAGCCATCTTGCCAGCCCATAGATAGATTTTTTTTTTTTAAAGATCTGTACAAAAATGTTCATGGAAAGTAAGGTGTCAAAAGTGATATTGCCAAAATTCATATAACATGGCTTTAAATTCTGTGACTAAATGAATGGTTTGCTAGAAGGCTGAGGAAGGAAAGAGGACTAAGTAGCAACTTAGAGCCATTTGCGATTAGAAACATCCAACCCCGCCAGTCTGAGCATCTCACTGCTAGGCTCATGCACATTTTGAAGCTTTTCTTTGTACTGAACCCTTTTTTTTTTAAGATTTATTTTCCGTGTGTGAGTGTTAGCATGTATTTATGTGCATGTCTGGTACCCTTGGAGGCCAGAAGACATCAGATCTCCACACTGGAGTCAAAGAGGCGACTGAGCTCTGCCATGTGGGTTCTGGGAATCAAACCTGGGTCCCTGGCAAGAGCAGTCAATGCTCTTAACCACCGAGCCGCCTCTCCAGCTCCTGGATGGGTGCCTTAACCTGGAATAACTTCCCTCTTCCCTTTCCCCAGTCACATCTGGACTGTGTAAGTAGGGTATAAGTGGGCCCAAATCCCAGATGGTGGAGAACAGGAAGCAGGAGCTGCAGAAGCTGACAGAGGCTCAAATCCCAGTCCTGTAATGGTGAGAGTCACTTCACCTCTCCATGCCTGTTTTCTTTTCTTTGTTTCTTTCTTTGCTTTGTTTTTCTTTCTTTCTTTCTTTCTTTTTTTTTTTTTTTTTTTTTGGTTTTTCGAGACAGGGTTTCTCTGTAGCTTTTGGAGCATATCCTGGACTCTTGTAGACCAGGCTGGTCTCGAACTCAGAAAGATCCACCTGTCTCCCTAGTGCACCACCACTGTCCAGCATTTGTTTTGTTTTTTGAGACAGGGTTTTTCTGTGTAGCTTTGGAGCCTCTCCTGGAACTCGCTCTGTGGACCAGGCTGGCCTGAACTCACTGAGAACCATCGGCCTCAGCCTCCCTAGGGCTGGGATTAAAGGTGGTGACCACCTGGCTATCAGTGCCTATTTTTCATTGGTGGTTTAGGTAGATTCTAAACTCAGAATTGCTGGAAATTTAACATGGGAAGAGAAATGACACTGAGAAAATATTTGTCCCTTTCTTCTTGGAACTGGTTCAACCCTTCCCCTGAACTCCAGGGGTGCCACTGTTCTTACACTGTTTTTGTCCTCTGTCCTCTGTCCCTGTACTGTTGCGGGGGTGGGGGGGGGCTCCCGGAGCATGGGAAATGCCTATAGGACTGGATAATGCACAGGCATAGCTTTAGTACATACATGCTGCTTGCTCTATGAACCACACGTGTGTGTGTGTGTGTGTGTGTGTGTGTGTGTGTGTGTGTGTGTGTGTGATCTAAAACTTGAATAATGGGCAAGCAAGAGGGCTCAGTGGGTGAAGGAGCTTGCCACCAAGCCCAGTCACCTGAGTACAACCTCCAGAACCATTCATGCAGCAAAAAGAGAGAACTGACTCCACACATGAACTGTGACACTCGTACACCCCCATACTAAATAAGTAAGTAAATAAGTGTAAAAATAAAATGAAACTTGAAAATCCACAAAATGTGTTGCAGGAGACTGATCTTGAAATTGAAAGACATGGACACATTGTTAGTTCAAAGTGAAGTAAATAATAGACATAGTCAAAGTCATATTGAACCGTGCCTTAAGAGAAAAATAAAAGGGCTGGAGAAGAGACTCGGTGATTGAGAGTATTGGCTTTTCTTCAGAGGACCCAGCTTTGTTTCCCATCACCCATGTGGCAGCTCACAACCATCTGTAATCCAGTTCCTGGGGATCAGATGCCCTCTTCCGGCCTCTGAGGGTGCCAGGCATACATATGGTACACAGACATACATGCAGATAAAACATCCATGTGTATAAAATAAGCTATTACAATAGAAAGAGATAAGAAAATGGACAAACGGCACAGGAAATGGCCCTGCTCCAGGAAATCAGGGAAAGATCGTAGGCCAGAATGGTTCACCAGACAATGTATTTAGTGCTGGTCAGTGCTTGGGAGGGGCTGTGAACACAATGATTTAGACGGTATATGCAGCGCTAGAGACCTCAGACATGGTGCAGGAAGTCCCGGTACTGTGAGTTATAAGGGGAATTAGTCATGACTGGCCAGAGCGACAGAAGCAATGGGACACGTAGACAGATATGAAAGGATTTATTAGGGGAATTTGCTCACATAACTTTGGAAGTTAAGAAAATCTCATGGTATGCCAACTGTGAGCTAGGGAACCAGGGAAGCAGAACTGTGGTTTAGGTCAAGTTCAGAGTCCTGAGAGCCGGGAAGCTCAGCCTGAGGTTGAGGGTCCAAAACCCAGGAGCCACAGGTGTTAATCCTACAGTCCCAAGGCCAGAAAGCCTAGAGTGCTGATATAAGACAGAAACTGGTCTTCCATCTCCAGGGTAGACAGTGAATTTACCTGTCCTCTGTCTGTCCCTCCATGCTGACCACCCAGACAACTGGACAGTGCTTCCTACATCCAGCTGCCCCTCCCCACCAAACACACACACACACACACACACACACACACACACACACACACACAGGTAAAGGTGGAACCTCCTTAGCTCACTGATTCAAATGCCACACCACACAACACCCCTATACAAAACAATGCTTTACTAGCGATCACCAATCCAAATGTCAGCCTCTTACCACAGACCCAAGAATTTACAACTTGAGGATGTTTTCTGGGTACAGGTAAGGCCAACGTTCCATGGAATTAGCACACCTGATCAGATCTTTATGTTGCTGTTGTTTGCTTATTTTGAGACGGCCTTAGCTGGCCTAGAGTTTGCTAGGTAGACACAGCTGGCCCGGAATTCATTGAGATCTGCCTGTCTGGCCTTTTTTTTTTTTTTTTTGGTTTTTCAAGACAGGGTTTCTCTGTGGCTTTGGAGCCTGTCCTGGAACTAGCTCTGTAGACCAGGCTGGTCTCGAACTCACAGAGATCCGCCTGCCTCTGCCTCCCGAGTGCTGGGATTAAAGGCGTGCGCCACCACCGCCCAGCTTCTGTCTGGCCTTTGAAGTGCCTTTTTTTTCTCATTTTTTTCTGTAGGAGACTTTTCTGCTTGCATGTCTGCACACCACAAGTGTACCTAGTGCTTTCCAGGGGCTAGAAGTGGGTGTTGGAGTCTCTGGCCCTGCAGTTACAGTTGTGCGCTCTTATGTGCTGCTGGGAATCAAACCCGGATCCTCTAGAAGCACAGTAAGATCCTTTAACTGCTGGGCCATCTCTCAAGCTCAATTCTTCCCTTTTCTCTTTAACTTTCATTTTATTATTTCACAAGTATCAGTGTTTTGCCCGTATTTATGTCTGTGTACCATGTTCATGCAGTGTCCAAGGAGACCAGAAGGAGTTGGATCTTCTGGAATGGAAGTTACAGACAGTGATGAACCACTGTGTGGTTACTGGGAATCAAACCTAGATCTTCTGGAAGAGCAATCAATGCTCTTAATTGCTGAGCCACCTCTCTTGCCCACGTGGGCAAATTTTTTAACCAATGAAAATTGGGAACCAGTGACTCAGACCAGACCAAACCAACCTTGGGCCATGTTCTTTCTGTAGTCATCCAGAGATGCCTACAGCAATGACCTGCTTGTTAGCCACCTGTTATGGCCCTGTCTTCTCCTATGACAGTGCCCGGGACCAAACAAATGACTATATCAGGTTAGCTTTGGGGAACCTCAAATTAATACAATGAGTTGGTTATCACATTGGTGTGTGGGTGAGTACGCATCACAGTGAAGATAGAAGCCAACCCGTTGGCTGTCCCCTACCACACAGGGATGCTCCCACAGCGTGTCTAGACTACGCAGGAGCACGTGCACAGCCAACAGTTCTAGCACAGGAAAAAGCACTTCTCAGCTGTCCCCGCCATCCTGCTATTTGTCATTCCATCCATCTGCTGTCCCTGAGAAACACTCACCCACGTCAGCTAAAATGGTACACTGGGCTTGGAACTGGCTAAGGAAATGTCAAGCTGGCAGAAGAGAGAAGAAAACCAAAATAGCAATTGTGTGGACAGTGGTGGCAACACAGATCTGCCCTTCTGGATGGGGCAGAGGGAGCACAGGCGGCCTCTTATGGGGGTGCGTGGACTTGGAATGAGCTTTAGAAACCTAGCCGCTGGCTCAGGGCCTTCCCACCCATCTCCTCCTGGATACCTAGGCACTCTTGGCCCTTTCCTGGAACCAGCCCTTCACATCAGCTACTGCTTTTATATATATATATATATATATATATATATATATTATGTATACAATATTCTATCTGTGTATATGCCTGCAGGTCAGAAGAAGGCACCAGACCTTATTACAGATGGTTGTGAGCCACCATGTGGTTGCTGGGAATTGAACTCAGGACCTTTGGAAGAGCAGGCAATACTCTTAACCACTGAGCCATCTCTCCAGCCCTAACTACTGCGTTTTTGTACCTCTGCAAGAGCAGGGCTTTTGACATGTAGAAAGAACTAGAATTCTTTTTTTTTTTTTTTTTTGGTTTTTCGAGACAGGGTTTCTCTGTGGCTTTGGAGCCTGTCCTGAACTAGCTCTTGTAGACCAGGCTGGTCTCGAACTCACAGAGATCCGCCTGCCTCTGCCTCCCGAGTGCTGGGATTGAAGGCGTGCGCCACCACCGCCCGGCGAGAACTAGAATTCTTTAAGATTGATAGTGACAGGTCTATACTCCCAGCACCCAGGAGGCAGAGGCAGAAGGATGATGAGTTCAAAACTAGACTGGGTTACACAGAAATACCTTACCTCTCCAAAAATAAGTAACTAGTTGCTGTTTGTTTCCCTATTGGTTTTCTGGTAAATCTTCCTTGTAGTAGTTGAACAAAAATTCACGAATTCACAACTTGAGGTCAGTTGTAGGAGGGCTGCCCCAGGTCAGTGTGTACCCACTCCAAGGACTGCAAATCTGGTGTTTATCTCTCCAAGGGAAAGGGTCGTCCTAACCACACAGCTGTTTGGATCTTAGGCTAGATAATTATACATGCGTTTCATTCAACAAATATTTACTGAGCTTATTTTGAGCTAGATATTGCCCAGGGCTCCTGCAATAAAGCAATGAGCAAAATACACTAAACTTCCTATCATCTGGGAGCTTCCGGTCCAGCCAGGAGTCAGCAGGTAACAGGTACAGCTATGCTGCAAAGCCAAGCAGGGCTGTGGGTGTGTCTCAGTTGGTAGAGCGCTTGCCTAGCATGCACAGGGACCTGAGTTCAACCCCCAGCATGACATAAAATCAGACATCTTCAGCTACACAGCAAATCTGAGAGCAGCCTGGGCTACATGAGACCACATCTCGCTCTAAAAAGAAGGAAAGAAAAAGAAGGTAGAGAGGGAAGGATGGAAGGAAGAAGAAGAAGAGGAAATGGAGATCCTGTTTGAGCTGAGGTGGTTGGAGACCCAACCTCCTGCTATGCTGCATGGCAGCCATCTGAGTGAAACAGCTGTGTTACATCTTGGGATCCCACGGAGTAACTGGGCAGGTGGCTCTTTGGTTCCTTGTGGGCTGATGTCACCTGGGTCTTAATTGGCAGTTCATTTACTTCTGAGGTCTTGGCAGAGATGACTGGAAAGTAGCTCAGGTGGGGTTGCAGACCCCTGTGCCCTTCCATGTAGTCACTGCTCCCCCTTCCCTGTAGTCAGTGTGTCTGTCCCCTTCCATGTAGTCACTGCCCCCTTCCATGTAGTCACTGCCTCCTTCCATGTAGTCACTGCCTCCTTCCATGTAGTCACTGTCCCCTTCCATGTAGCCTTAGGGTGCTTCCCTTTCTTTGGAACCAGTCCATGTGGACTTTCTATCAGGGTAGGCAGACTTCCATGTACGTGCATGTAGGCAGGATCTCACTACATAGACCAGGCTGGCCTCATACAGTCTTCCTGTGTCCGCCTTCCAAGTGCTGGGATTCTAGCCATGTATAGCCGCATCTGGCTGGACTTATTGTCTGGCAGCTCAGAGTTCCCAAAAGTCAAATTTCCCGAGACATCTGGAGACTTTGCCAGGCACTGCCTCCTGCAGTATCTGTTGGTTAAACTGAGTTACAGGGCTACACTAGAGTTTGTAAGGGGAAACAATTACACAAGGCAGGGAATGCCCGAAGGCACGGCTCACTCTGAATCATCCAGAAAGCCTCACTGTGTATACAGAGGTCAGAATATGGAGAAAAGCCAGTAAGAGGCTGTGAAGAGGGCCTGAGACAAGGACGTGTGAGGGAAGAGTGGCGTAGGAGTTGAGTGAGCAAAGCCTAGAGGAGCTGGCAATGATGCAGGCAGCCAGGAGCTGGACCACCTTGGCCCTAGAAGCCATGGCAGGGGATGCTACTGTCAATGTGGCAGGAATCAGGTAGGGAGCTTAATTCTCATCCCCCTCATTGTGGGGTTGAGTTTGGGTTAAAGTCTCCCATGGACTTCTCACGAAGACCTCCCAAGACCACCCTGCATCCTATTCCTGTAATTTCCTCTGCTTCCCCTCTAAAATGTCAACTCCAAGCAGTCAACGATCTTGGTGTGCTGACGCTGTGGGCCCACAACAAATGATGGACTGACGGACTGGTCAGCTCCCTCTGCAGGCCCCACTGAGTCCAGCATGATGTTCAGTGCACGCCACGGCCTGAGCCAATAATGAATGTCTCAATTTGCTCGGCAGCACAGTGGCTTTTAGAGTTCCGCTCAGCTTATACATAAATCACCTTCCAGTAAGCAATCATACAGGGCAGAAGAAAATGAAAGAAAGGGAAGGCCTTGGAAAGGTCCCAGGACAAACCCTCTTTCACCTGACTCAGGTACACTTGATAAGCTGGCTACGGGACAGTGTCACCTGGAAAGTCCTTGTTGAAGGGGAGTGGCCAGGACAAGAAGGAAAACAGCTGCTGCCAGCATAAGGAAAGCAGAAAACCAAAATGGAAACAGGAGGCACTCTTTCCAAGCAGGCAGTCCAGAGCCTTGCAGCCGCACAAGCTGCCCTGGGAACCTCAGCAGGTCCTGAGGCTGTGCCTGCAAACTGGGTGACAAGAGTTAATATCTGTAACGATCGTTACGATTTGTTTGTTTTCTAAACTGGATCTCACTAGGTAGCCCAGCTGGCCTTAAGCTCACTATGTATTCCATGCTAACCTCAAATTCAGAATCCTCCTGCCTCAGCCTCTAGAGTGCTAGAGGTATGCACCACCACCTGGATTTGTTACATTAATCGCAATCAATAGCACATAAAATAATATAATGAAAACTTTTCCTTTTAAGTGTATATGTGAGTACCTGAATGTATGTAGATATACCATCTGTGTACCTGATGCTCCTGGAGGCCAGAAGCGGGAACTGAACCCTGGTCTTCTTGGAGAGCAGCGAGTGCTCTTACAGCCGAGCCACCTCTCCAGCCTCTGTTACACCACACATAATCAAGCAAACTGTGTTCAGTGTTCTCAGTTTAAGACGAGGACAGGCACATATTTAAGGGAAAAATATTCAAAACAGAGACAGTGGCTCCATGAATAGGCTCTTCCTCTGCTGTAGGCGACATCATTGAACACGGTCCTGTTTGGGTGTTTTGTCGACTTGACACAAACTAAAGTTATGTATGAAGAGGGACCTAGAACGAGAAAATGCCTCTATCTGCTTGCCTTCAGGTAAGTTGTGGAGGCTCTTTCTTTCTTGTTTTCATTTTTATTTTTTTATTTTTTGTTTTTGAGACCGGGTTTCTCTGTGTAGCCGTGACTGTCCTGGAACTTGCTCTATAAACCAGGCTGACCTCAAACTCAGAGATCCACCTGTCTGTTTCTCCCCAGTGCTGGTATTAAATGTGTGGGCCACCATGCCAGCTTGGCCTTTTCTTAATTAATGATTGATGTGGGAGGGCACTGACTACTGTCGGTGGTACCACCCATAGGAAGATGGTTTTGCGTCATATAAGAAAGCAGTAAGCATCTTCCTCCTTGGTCCCTTCTTCAGTTCCTGCTCATAGGTTTCTGTCTCAAGAGCCTGATTGACTTCCCCTGATGATGGATTCTAACCTGTAAGCCAAATAAAACCGTTCATTCTCAAGTTGCTTTTAGCTATGGCTTTATTACTGCAATAGACAGCAAGCTAGGACAGTCCCCTACTGGACCCTGCCACTGCCCTTGCTTTCCTACAGGAGCTCTATCTTTCTGTCACTGTGAGTCCAAAAAGGACTCATAATTAGAGAATGGTCTCCAAGGCTGTCGTTTTGGAAAGTGGAACCTTTCAGAGATGAATGAATCTTAGTAGAGGTCTTTGGGTCATGGAGACAGCCCTTGGAGGGGATTGTAGAGTCCCCAGATTCTTAGTAGAGGTCTTTGGGTCATGGAGACAGCCTTTGGAGGGGATTGTAGAGTCCCCAGATTCTTAGTAGAGGTCTTTGGGTCATGGAGACAGCCTTTGGAGGGGCTTATAGAGTTCCCAGATTCTGCCTCTGACTTCCTTCTTGGTGACATGACCCATACACACACTTGCTTCTGCTGGGAGAGAGGACTTCCTCCAGGTGAAAATAGATGCAGGCATCATGATCTTGAGCCTCTCAAACTTTGAGCTAATGGGGCATGGTGGCGCATTCCTTTAATCTCAGCACTGTGGAGGCAGAGGCAGGCGGATCTCTGTGAGTTCCAGGCCAGCCTGGTCTACCAATTGGGTTCCAGGACAACCAAGGCTGTTACACAGAGTAAACCCTGTCTCGAAAAAACGTAAATAAATAAATCATACTTTGAGCTAAATTATCCTTTTTAGTATAAGCAGCCATTGAACTTTAGTCTCGATTATCCAAAACCAACAACGTGGAGCATCTGGGTTGGTCTGTGAGGACATTTCAAGAAGAATTAACTGAAAGAAGATTCTCAGTGTGGGAGGAACCTTCCATGGCTGTCCACACACAGAGATATGAGGAAAGCAGCCATTGCTTTTCCCTGAGTGAGCGAATCTATCCCTGCCTATTGCTGCTGCCTCCAGCAGATTCCAGCTTTGGCTTCCAGTGTGGACAGAAAACTAGCATCTTCCCAGGAATCTTCCGGGCCCTCTGTGCCAAGTTGGGACTACTAAGGCACCTACTAGCTTCAAGGACAGAGCCGCTACAGTGTTCTGTAGTGCGCAGCCATTGTTGGACTACCCAGCCCCTCTCACGTAAGTCACCTGAGCAATCCTCTTTTATAATACATAGACACTCAATGGCTCTGCTCCCCTCAAGAACCCTGCCTACTACACACTCTATGACAGGCGTTTTACTACAGCAACAAAAAGCCAGCACTGCCCTTAACTGAGTCCACATGACCCTTCAGCTTCTGCACGGTGGGCCGTGCTACCTCTCACCCTGGCGTGAGAGCAGTCAGCTTCATGGCATCGCACTCTGCGCAGCACCCAGACTCCTCTCTCCCCTTAGACTCCACCACCTGCTCAACGTGCCTTTGTGCTATGAGGCCCATTTGCAACTTGAAAAGATCTGAGCCTGTGCTGATTCACGACCTCAGTTAACCTAAGCTTCGGTCACGGTCATCCCATTTCAGTTGGCGTTGTCTCAGTTCCTAGGGTGGCTTCCAGCGGAAGGCCAAAGCTTTGGAGTCATTTTGGAGTCCCCTCTTCTTCTCAATACCAGGGTAACCACTCAATTACATAAACCAGAACTGCCCCCGGACAAATAAAGATGTATGGCCTATCCATTAACCCATATTCAACCCATCAGCAAACCCAGTTCGTTCTATTTTTAAAAACATAGCCAGCATCCGGCCATTTCTCACCACCTCCTCCACCGTCCTCCTAGTCCAGGCGTTCATTGTGTCCTGCTTTATTTTTGCAAAGGCTCTTTAATTGGTCTCCCCACTTCCACCCTTGCCTCCCACCCCCAAATCTGTTCTCTCAGCATCCAGAGCAAGTCCCTTGCAACACAAACGAGAACATGTTGGCCCTTAGAGCTCTCCATACTTTCGGCTCAAGTTTGGATTAGTGTTCCCTGAAGGTTCATATAGAGGAAAAGAAGACTTGGTCCCCAAGGTGGTACTGTGGCCCTTTTATGAGGTGGAACATTGTGGAAGGTCCTTAGGTCTTTGGGGCTTTGCCCTTGAGGGGACTTGTAGGACCCTGGTGGTCTTTCCCTTTTAGCGTCTGGCTGCGAGGTGAGCTATTTGTTCTGTCACGTTCTTTTTATACTTGCCACCCAGCCCTCCATCCAAGGCCCAGCTAAGTGGGTCCACTTCTTCTTAGGCTACGACCTAAGTTGCCATACCCTGCCTGTCCCCACCATGACCTGCTCCCAATCCTAAGACCTACTATGTAGCCCAGGCAAGCCTTGGCTACCTTGGCCTCCCAAGTGCTAAGATTGCAAGAATGAACCACCATGTCTGGCAAAGCTTTTCTTCCTTTGTAAGTAGCTCGGGAGTTCTCTTATGGTAATGTGAAGATGGTTAATCGTTTCCCGATTCATTCAGAAGGAAAGCTGACGTCTGCCTATAGCAGTGATCTGCTCCCCACCCCACCCCCACCTCCCTGCTCCCATCTGTCTGCACGGCTCCCCAATACTTCTCCCTCCACACACTCTCCACTCATCCTCTACGGATGTGTCTGTCTTCCTGGCCCGTGTCTCTGTTGCTCCCTCTGGCTGGAACTCCTCCCCAGGTAGCCACAGGGCTTCTCATGTCCCTGTCCCCCTAACACCACCTCCAGTTATGCCAGACCCTCTTTGCTTTAAGGTGACAAACGATGTTTTATAAAAACGGCCATTGCAACACACATTTTCCCATCAGCTCTTCAAGAACCATTCCCCAATTCAAAAGGGATGTGAGCTTCCTCTCCTAGAACAGGGACAGCACATGGTGACATGGCAGGCTTGGTGACACACACCTTTACTCCCAGCACTCAAAGGTAGAGGCAGGCAGGCAGCTCTCAGTGAGTTCCAGGCCACTCAGGGCTATAGAGTGAGACGCTGTCTCAGAAAACAAAAAGAGAGAGAGAGAGAAAGGAAAACGGCAGTGTAGGTAGCAACGCTGCCCGACTGGCAAACTCCAGTAACCTGTAATTCAGCCTCTGCCTCGCTCAGCTTCCTCAACACTGACCCTATCAAGCTGGGTGTGACGGCACATACTTGTAATCCCAACACTTGGCTAAGGCCGGAGTATAAACTCAAAGCCAGCCTGGGTTGACTAGTAAGACACTGTGTCAAACAACAAAAAGTATACCATGTCCCAGATGCTCACATAGATCATACAGACCACAAGGGCTGACGCATAAGGAAAGGAAAGGGATATGCCACCCAGCAGATAACACTCACCACCGGGTGGGTGACTGATAAGGCCTTCAGACGATGCCAGGGTCCAGCCTTGCAGTCTCCCCGCTAAAGCCCCAGACATCTGAAGGACAGAAAAAGCCATCCTCTGTACACCTGTGCTGTGCCTTCCCCAAACCCAGGCCCACAGAGTCCATAAATGTTGTCTCGGCTATTGATGTAGTCATAGGAACCAACCACCACATTCAATGTCCTCTACAGCATCCAGTGTGAGATGGGTTGATGGACTTGTTTGTCCGTTGTTTGTCTCTACCCTAGAGAATCAGGGGCTATCCTGGCATGATGGTGCACACCTACAGTTCCAGCCCTGGGGAGACTAAGGCAGCAGGACTGGAACAAGGCTAGCTTTAGCTACATAGTGATTCTAGGCTACATGAGACTCTATCTCCAAATAAACAAAATAAATAAAAGGACACTGGCCTGTTTTCTTTTTCTAGCCTTAGTATCCAGAAAAGCCCCTAGTATACCATGGGGACTTGAGAAATATTTGTTGAACAAATGAATCCCTGCTAATTAAAGAAAACTGCTCCTTACTATAATTCACACACCTTCTGCTGAAGCATGTGACCTTTTCCTGAAGAAAGTGTTCTCTGGTGTGTTTTGGACTAGCTCCCTGGTAAAAAATATCTGTCAGCCATCTGGAAAATGATAAAGTTGGATCCATAACTCCCACTATAGCCCAGGAAATAGTCCAAACAGATCAAAGATTTGTATGCCATAAAATGAAGCCATTACAGCCCTAGAAAAATGCGCGGCAGAATTCTGATGTAACCTTGGTGTCAAAAGGCCTTTCTGCCTATGGCTTGACCTCCAATAGCAGCTATAGAAGAAAAAGATGGGTCAAATCACACAACATAAAACTCCTGCATGGGGAAAAAGACCACTCATCGTGAGTGAAAGTCAAAGCTAAATGATACTTTAGGAGGAAAAGAATCAACTTTAATCACAAAGGGATGAACTTCCTGGTCCATTCAAGCATGCACGTAAACAAAACACTCTAAAATATCAAACAGAAAAAGGACCAAGAAATTGGGCAGTAACTGGATGTTAGTCTGCACCCTAAAACAGCTACAAATGGCTCTTGATAAGACAAGACATCCAGCCTTCCTCTCACACAGTGAGACAAGTGTCAAATAAAACGACACTGAAAAACTATTTCCCTCCTATCAGATGGGCAGAGAGCCAAACCCACAGCAATACAATGTTGGCACAGTGGCAAGGACATGGGTACACGCACAAACTGCAAATGAGCACCATCTCCTTGTAGGGTAGTTGAGCCCTATTCACCAATGTACAACACCCAGCAACTTACACCACCAAAGGCCAGCCTTCTTCACATACATATACACATACGTACATACATATATACATATATGTTTTTAACAGGATCTGTACAATTCCTAGAAATTCAGCAGAGGTGCTAAGGGTGTAGCACAATGATAGTGTTTGCCAATCGTAGGCACGGCCCTGGGTTCCATCCACAGCACAGGAAATTGAAGGGGTGAAGGCGGAAATAGGCAGAAAAACAGGCCAATAACCTATGGAAAATGGGCACTCGGGCAGTTTACAGAAAAGGGAACCACAGATCACCCATAATGTATGACACAGTTAGCACTGACAATTGCATTTCTGGGAATTTATCCTGAAGACAGGATTGTATTTATGTGAAATGACACATGTATAAAGTTACTCATTGTTGCATTCTCTACATAGTAGCAAAACATTGGAAGTCATATAAGCGGCTGTCACTGGAAAACTGATAGCCTAAAGTATGGTGCCTCCAACCAACACTAGATAGGGCTTTAGTTTTCATAATATTATCCATTTTATTATATTCATTCATTCATTTATTCTAGAGTGAGTGTGTGTGTGTGTGCGTGCGCGTGCGTGTACGCACATGCATGCATGTATGAACATGCCACACCATGCCTGTGGAAAGCAGGGAACAACTTGAGGGAGTCAGTTCTCTTCTTTCACCCCGGGGTTCCAGGGACTGAGCTCAGCTATGCAGACTTGATACGAAAGGCCCTTCCAAGCTGAGCCATCTTGCTGGCCCTGATATGTACTGTTAGAAGGAACATTCAGGGGAGGTGACTCAGCAGCTAAGAATATGTGTACTACAGTGATGGCACACACCTTTAATCCCAGCACTCAGAGGCAGAGAGAGAGAACTCACTCGATCTCTGTGAGTTCGAGGCCAGCCTGGTCTACAGATCAAGTTCCAGGACAGGCTCCAAAACAATAGAGAAACCCTGTCTCAAAAAACCCGAAAACTAACAACCAAAATAGAATGTGTACTGTTTTTGCACAGGACCCAAGTCTGATTCCCAACGCAAGTGTCAGCTGGCTCACTCCTGCTCCAGGGGATGTAACACCCTCGTTTGGCCTCTTCAGGCAACTGCACACATGTGATACACACACACACACACACACACACACACACGAATAATTTTTTTTTTTAAAGGATACACATATTGTAGTGTGGTAGTAGCCCATGCCTTTAATTCCCTGCACTCGGGAGACAGAGGCAAGAGGTAGACAAATCTCTGTGAGTTCAAGGCCAGTCTGGCCTACAGAGTGAGTGCCAGGACTGCCAAGGCTACAATGAAAAACCCTACCTCAAAAAAAACAACAACAACAAAAAACACACACATTAATTTTACCAAAAAAGCCAATTTTATTTGCATCCTATGAGAGTTCCATCTTTCTTGTGAAATAAAATCCTCTTTCTTGTGGGGGAGAAAGCTAACACTGGCTAACTATGGAGGAGAGACTGGGCAGATGAGGAACCAATTTGGAAGCACTACATTTCTTCACTATATTATTATAAATATTCTAAAAACAACTTCTTGGAATGCCAGATACATAATTTGCAGCACCTGATACACTTCTTTGTTCTAAAAGTAGGTCCTTATCAGAATGCATGTGTTCTGAGAAGGGTCAGAACCTGCGGACCTCTGTTTTTGTTTTGTTTTGTTTTGGTTTGGTTTGGTTTTTTAATCTCGGAGAACCCATCAGTCTGGTCCCATTGCCCCGCCTTGGAGACCTCTGAGTGAACCACATTGGTTACAAGTGCTCACAGTTACTGTTACTGAAAATGCCCCAAGGTCATGCCCTCTGTGTTAGTCACATGGGATCACTGGTCCCTTGCTCCAGGTGGCACTCCAGAACCCATTATACCAGACTGTAGCCGGATTTCTAGGGAACCCGGATCTTCATCTTGTTTCTGTTTCTTGTTAGAAGAACAAGGTAGACCTTGTTACCCTCACTTCCTTATTCCTTTCTCCCACAGCCACCTTCAATACATCATCTGTCCTAGAAACCCCGTCCCATTCTATGCTTCTCGGAGCCAGTCTATGACATCCATAAAATGAGTCACACTGCTGGGCTCAATAGTAGATTTCTAGCCGGGTGGTGGTGGCACACGCCTTTAATCCCAGCACTCGGGAGGCAGAAGCAGATGGATCTCTGTGAGTTAGAGGCCAACCTGGTCTACAAGAGCTAGTTCCAGGACAGGCCCCAAAGCTACAGAGAAACCCTGTCTAGAAAAACAAACAAACAAACAAATAAATAAATAAAATAGTAGATTTCTTTCTCCAAAATGAACCCCCAGGATGACAGCCACCTAAAATCAGCATCAGCCAGCGCTGCTTCCGTGTGTTGCCAAAGCTGGCGTTGTTCAATAGACTCAAAGCATGTCAGAACTCACAGGTCTGATCCCCACCACCGACAGACCCAAGGCTTCAGAGCCTCCACTACCACCAGGACTAGTCCCCAGGTCAAGCCTGGACACATTGGCTGAACTGCCTGACAACTGGCTGAGCAGGTCAGGCTTGGCTAGCAGGGTTGAGATGAGGTTGAGATCAGAAAGTCAAGAATGGACGTCCAAGCTGAATGTGGTGGGTATGTGACTGTAATCCCAGCAACTGGGAGCCTGAGGCAGGAGGAATAGGAATTCAAGGTCATTCTGGACTACTGAGAGCTACCTCAATTATGCTCAGTGGTTAAGAGAACTTATTTCTCTTGCAGAGCACTGGAATAGCACTCATACACATCAAATAAAAATGAAATACTGAAAATAGGCCCGGTGGTGGTGGTGCAAGCCTTTAATAATGGCACTTGGGAGGAAGAGGCAGACAGATCTTTGATGTGGGAGTGTCATATATCAATCTGTTGATTTCATTGGTTAAGGAATAAAGAAACTGCCTAGGCCCCTTGATAGGCCAACCCTTAGGTGGGTGGAGTAAACAGAACAGAAGGCTGGGAGAAAGAAGTTGAGTCAGTGAGTCGCCATGGTTCCCGCACTCCAGGCAGATGCAGGTTAAGATCTTACCTGGTAAGCCAGCTCGTGGGCTACAAAGATTAATAGAAATGGGTTAGATTAATATATAAGAGCTAGCCAATAAGAGGCTGGAACTATTGGGGCCAGGCAGTGTTTAAAAGAATACAGTTTAAGTGTAATTATTTCGGGTAAAGCTAGCCGTGGGGGCGGCCAGGTGCCGGGGACGCAGCCCCGCCGCTCTTATTTCAACAGATCTTCTTGAGTTCAAGGCCAGCCTGGTCTACAAAGTGAGTTCCAGAACAGTTAGGATTGTTATATGGAGAAACCCTGTCTAAAAAAGCCAAAATAAAATAAAATACTAAAAATAAATTGAGATGGCTCAGTGATTAAGAGCACTTGTTGCTCTTGCAGAGGACCTGGATTCCCTTCTCAGCACCCACATGGGGCTCGTAATTGTAACTCGACCTCCAGGGGATTCAATGCTCTCTTCTGGCCTCCGCTGCACCAGGAGTGCAAGCAGTGTATAGACATACATTCAGGCAAAACACCACCCACATACGACTTTATATATAAAATAAATGAAAGGGGGGTGGGTGGTTTGATTGAGAATGGCCACCATGGGCTCAAACATTTAAATGCTTGGTCCACGGTTGGTAGATCAGTTTGGCAAGGATTAGCAGCAGGTCTGGCCTTGTTGGAAGAAGTGTGTCACTGGGGGTGGGCTTTGAGGGCTTAAAAGCCCATGACGCTTTGTTCTCTCTCTCTCTCTCTCTCTTTCTCTCTCTCTCTCTCTCTCTCTCTCTCTCTTTCTCTCTCTCTCTCTCTTTCTCTGCCTCTCACTGTGTAGAAGGATCTAAGTTCACAGCTACTTATGCTTGCCTCTCTGCCTGCTGCCATGCTCCCGGCCATGATGATCATGGACTTACCCTCTGAAACTATAAGGTCCAATAAACTCTTTCTTCTTTGGGGGGGGGGCAGGGTTCAAAACGGGGTTTCTCTGTAGCCTGTCCTGGAACTCACTCTTTAGACCAGGCTGGCCTTGAACTCACAGATATCCACCTGTCTCTGCCTCACCAAGTGCTAGATTAAAGGCATGTGCCACCACCGCCTAGCATAAACTCCTTATTCTATAAATTGTTTTGCCTTGGTTATGGTATCTTTTTTTTTGTTGTTGTTCTTGTTTTTCTAGACAGGGTTTCTCTGTAGCTTTGGCACCTGCCCTGGAACTAGCTCTTGTAGACCAGGCTGGCCTCGAACTCACAAAGATTTGCCTGCCTCCGTCTCCCGAGTGCTGGGACAAAGGTGTGCCACCACCACCCAGTGGTTATGGTGTCTTATCAGGGCAATAGAAAAGTAGCCAAGACAAGGAGTTGGGGAGATAGACCAGTCAGTTATATGTCTGTTGAACAAGTCTGAGGCCCTGAGTTCCACCCCCAGCTTCTATGTGACGTACTGGGATGGTGGCACGTACTTGAAATCCTATCCCTGGGGAAACAGAGACAGGTAAATGATCACCAGAGCTCACTGGCCTGTCGGCCCAGCCTAATTGGAATACTCCAAGTCCCAATGAAAAACCTTATCTTTAAAAACAAGACACTTGAAGAACAATGCCTCTGGCTCACCTCAGGCCTAGACATACACACCTCCAAAAACACTCAACTCTGACGTTTTAAAAAAAATTAATGATTTATTTTTATTTCATGTACATTAGTGATTTACCTAAATGTGCGTGTGTGTTAAGGTATTGGATCCCCTGGAACTGGAGTTACAGACAGTTGCGAGCTGCTACGTGGTGCTGGACCTAGGTCCTCTGGAAGAGCAGTTAGTGCTCATAACCATTGAGCCATCTCCCAAGTGCTGCCCCTCCCCCTTCTGAGACAGGATCTATGTAATCTTAACTGTCCTAGAACTTGTAATATAGACCAGGCTGGCCTAGGACTCACAGACAGAGACCTACCTGCCTCTGCTTTCCAAGTTCTGGACTCAAAAAAAGTATGCTCTACCTGTGAGCCGCACCCCCCCAAAAAAAGCTGAGAGATGACTTTGCCTGTCATGTAAAGACAGCAAGTTGCCCGTCACAATCCATGCCCCCACTTTGTCACAGATAAGCTTTGTTGAGAAAGCTAAAACATCCCACCCTCAGCTGGTGTAGCTACAGCCTCCCCAAGGATCCGCCATGAGGAAGTATAAGAGTCACGTGCCTGTACGGCAAGTATGTTCACACAGTGAGAGGAACCTTTTCCAGACACGTACAGACACGGATATCCCTCACCTGTAGTTCATCGGCTTCTAGGTCTATGGCCTGAAGGCTGTTTCTGACTGGCCACTGCCACTTTCCTGGGGAGTTGCTGGCACAGCACGTATACTTGGCCCGTGCAATCACAGACAAGTTGGAAGGGCCCAGAAACAAACACCCTTGGGAGTTCCTGGGGTTTCCTCTACCTAGTTCTTGAAAGGACAGCCAGCCAGGCTTCCTGCCTCCTAGATCTGCAGTTGCCCCCAGCAGTAACTTTCCCCTTCTGCGTCCTTTACCGTCTTTCCTTCCTATCACCCTTGCCCAGTCCCTACTCAGAATCAGTTTCTTATAAAATCAAATCCAAGATGGCTACCCACTGTTATATTGGCTTCAGCTAGCATGTATTAGCAACATCCCAGGACATGACAGGGTGACATGAGGAGAAATCAGGGTGCCTGGCATGCCACACAATTAACTGGACATCTCTGTAACAGAGTTGTCTGATATTTATTTATTTATTTATTTATTTATTTATTTATTTATTGGGTTTTTCGAGACAGGGTTTCTCTGTGGTTTTGGAGCCTGACCAGGCTGGTCTCGAACTCACAGAGATCCGCCTGCCTCTGCCTCCCAAGTGCTGGGATTAAAGGCGTGCGCCACCACCGCCCGGCGAGTTGTCTGATTTTTAAAAAGAAATTTATTTTTTATTTTACATACCAATCCCAGTTCCCTCTCCCTCCTCCTGCTCTCCCCACTCCTCCTCCCCCCACTCCTCAGAGAAGGTAAGGCCCTCCCATGGGGAAGTCAACAAAGTCTGTCCCATCAGGGTAAGGCAGAACCAAGGCCCTCCCCACAGTATCTAGGCTGAACAAGGCATCTCTTCAAAGCAAATGAATTCCAAAAAGCCAGTTCAAGCACTAGGGATAAATCCTGATCCCACTGCCAGTGGCCCCACAAACTGCCCAAGCCACACAATTGTCACCCACATTCAGAGGGCCTAGTTCCTCCGCAGGATCCCCAGGTGTCAGTTCAGAGTCTGTGAGCTACCACTAGTTCAGGTCAGCTGTTTCTCTGGGTTTCCCCATCATGGTCTCGACCCCTTTTCTCATATTATTGCTTCTACCTCTGTTCAACTGGACTCCAGGAGTTCGGCCTAGTGCTTAGGTGTGGATCTCTGCATCTGCTTCCATCAGTCGCTAAATGAAGGTTCCGTGATGGCAATTAAAGTAGTCATCAATCTGATTATAGGGCAAGGCCAGTTCAGGGACCCTCTCCACTATTGCTTAGAGTCTCAGTGAATTTGATTATTTTTAAATTCACTGTGTGTGTGTGCACACATGCACGCAGTAGAATAGGTACCAGCAGAGGCTAGCTTTGTGTGTGCCAGGAACCAAACTCTAGGCCTGAGCAAGAGTACCTAACGTGTTTAACCACTGAGTCATCTCTCCAACCCCAAACTGTCTCATCTTAACCAGTACACCTACCCAACATCCATTTTTCCTTTGGGTCCCACCACCCTGGTTTTGCTGGGGAGCTACTTTCTTAGGACTGTAGCTAATCTGCTCACTATACCTGATTTAGGGGCAGTGGGAGCCTCAGGCCTCGGCCAAGAGAGCAACACGTCCCAGGGCACAGGGATGCTTCAAGGTGGGTCCCAGAACCAAATTTACCACCACCTCAGGCAAAAAGGGAAACTGTCCGCTATACCACAGTACTGGCTGGACATAATCTAGGGCTATGGATGGTCACCAGAGTTCCACCTGAACCTCCTACAAAGTCACGGCGGGTGGGGGGTGGATCTCAAAGATAGAGGGGCAGCGGTGGTGCATGACTATAATGGCATACCTAGCTGCTTGGAAGACTTAGACAGGATTACAAACTCAAGACCTCCTTGAGCCATATAGCAAGATCCCATCTCAATTCATAAGAACACAGAAAAGATGGAGGAAAGATGCTGCTATTTCTTGAGCACTATATCTGGTCATCCTGAAGCTTGAGCTTTTGAAAACCTTTGCCCCTGTAGGGGCAGGTGTGTAGGGGCCGTGCGTAGGGACTGTAGTGTATACATGGGGAAGGACAGCTGTGGGAGCCAGTTCTCGATGTGGATCGTAGAGGGTAATGGGCTTAGTGCATCTGACTGACTCGGCAATAAACACTCTGCCTACTGAGCCATCTCAGAGACCTAGAACCTGAAGATTTGAAGCCCTGATTCCAGCAGGTCTTTCTGAAGGTGGCTTCCTGCCAGCTCTCGGTCATGGAAGAAGTATGCAAACCATTGCTAACGCTGTTTTAAACTGGGTCTCTGTCACTTGCAACTGAGCAAGCTGTTTAATAAAATACTAGCCCTATTGGGACCATTACCTTATTCACAGTTCCAAGGGCAGCCAGCCACACACTTCCAGCCAGAGCAGCTTGCTCCGGCACCATCACCACCTGCACAAGCTGGGCTAGGCTGGTCAGCTGACTTTCAGACTCTGTGGCAAGAGCTAGGCGCCTGTCAGCCAGCGGTTTGTCCCCTGAAGTCAGGGTGGAGCCCTGAATGACTGCACCCTGGGCCACATGAAATCCCAGTTCAGCTCCTGCCACTGCTGATGCCTTGACCATAGCTGTTCAAAAGTAGCTCTGAAACTGCAAGCCACCCATCTGGTGCTTCAAGAGGGGTGGGACAGACATCTGTGGGATCTGCAGATGGATGCTTAGCTGAGCATCCTCAGGCATCTGAAGGAGCCTTCAGAGCCGCTCTGATCCCTATGCCTTTCTCTGCACCGACTCGGCTGCACCCGAAACCTTTTCTCTGCTTTGAAGGAAGAATGAGGAAAAGAGAGGCGTTTTGCCCAGATCTGAAGGCTTGAAGGTCTCTGCACTGACTCAAAGAAACGGGGTTGCTGACCCCTGGAGTGTTTTACAGATGTTTAGGTGACACCTGCACAGTGAGGGGCACCCAGGTCAGTGCCCGGCACATCACTAGGGCTTCACAGATCTCTCTTCCAAAAGCAAAGCCGTGGTTGGAAGAGAAACGGTAATGTATCTCGTGTCCAGCCCTTGGCACAATGCTTGGCTCAGAGTACAGGAGAGAAAAAAAGGGAAGAAGGTGGAACTGAGGGAAGAGAAGGCGAAGAGAGAGGGCAAGAAGGGGAAGGATAAAGTACAGAGAAAGGAAAGAAGAAAATGGCCCTGTTAGCCACAATTTTCCCTAGACCAAGGAGCCCAGCCAGGGTCCAGAGACGCTGGGCAGTGAAAGACAAGGACAACACGTATCATGACTTCCCAGTCAATCCAGGGAAAGTAGACTGTCAGTCAAGGCTTTCCTGGCTAGGGGGCTTCCGAAGGGAGGGTCTGGGCCTTTCCTGCTGCCCAGGGACCGTGGAACCCACCTCTGCACCCACTCAGTTCGCAGCTTCCCTATCTCCTCCGCTGCGTCCAAAGGCAGGCTGGCCTGTTAACCTTTCCCACACCTAGGAATGAACTCCAAGGTGAGGAGAATGTAGAGTTGCTCAAGGTGGTTGCATTCCCAGTCCAGCACCCTGAAGGAAACCTGTCTGCTGCCCAGCCTCCCAGCAGGTATGCCTCAACAGGTGTTCTTCATGCCTGGGCTAGTTTCTCATGCTCTAGGGATGTCACATGCTTCACCTAGGGCCAGCCTCCAGGGAGGAAGCAGGGCTCTTCATCCAGCGAGTCCTAGGACCACAGGGACCACCCCCCCCCCCCCGCCGGGGACACCAAGAGATGAGAACAGTTGAGTTCTCAAAGGTTGTGCCTCAAGGTTCATCAATCCATGAACCAGCCACCCCATTGGTTTTATCCACCAGTCAACCATTTGTCTTACCCAACTGACAAGATTGGCCTCTTTAAATCCTCTCCACCAAGACAGAACCATCAGCCTCTCTCCAGTGTCACGTCAACCCTCAACAGGAGAGCTGAAGCTCAACCCTATTTGTTTTTTTTTTAAAGAGACATTTCACACGGACAGTTCATTTATTAAAATAGTTTCTGTAAACTCTTTCAGAAGAATATACATTTTCCTTGCTTGAGTAGCGTTTCAAGGCACCATAAGATGATGGTCTCTTTAAGAACACCCCTCTATTCATGTCTGAGAATTCCATTAGAAAAAAAAAATACACATAACACAGACACACACATACACACACAAAAGAACCCGTACGTGATCTCAGCCACCAAGAAAACAGACACACGGTACAGGGCCTGTTGTGGCAGAATGATTGACAACTTGGGGATGCATCTTACCATCGATGTCCCAAAAGAAAAGAGAGGTGGACTGAGTATTTGTCACTGAAAAGAACCAGCGGGGCAGAGAAGAGCTACACCTCAGAACCCGGAAGTCCGAGTAAACGTGGCACCGGGCGTCTCCCCTCCCCTTTCTCTTGCTCTTCACTTTTTCTCCTCCTCCTCACTCAGGGCAGAATTCTCCTGTAGCGGGGACGTCATCTTGTTCTGCAGAAGGGCCGCCAACTTTTTGGAAGTCTTCCTGAGAAACGTGCTACCCGGATGGGCACTGTTCACGTGCAGATACAGGTCCTCCTGGGTGGGGCCCGTGTAGCCGCAATCCTCACACACGTAGAGTTTGCCCCGACGCTGCTTGTAGGCGTACTGCTGCTGCACGCCGTGGATCTTCTTCAGGTGGGACTCCAAGGAGCACCGTTGGGTGAAGGCCTTGTAACACACATCACATTTGTAGGGGCGGATGCCTGCAAGGATGAGGGGCAGACACATCACCAGCTGGTCAGAGCTGAGCCCAAGCGACCCTCCTATGATGCCATTAAAGTTTCCCATGACCAAGATCATTGCCAATGTGACGAAAGTAGGCCAGAACCATCTACAAGGGTCCTGGCATCGACACGAACAAACCTAACACAGGTGGGTGCCAGTAAGGCAGAACACTTGACACGGGGAGAATTATATTTTTCCTACTCATCCGCTTTAATGGTTTCTCTTTTGGTAGCAAGGCAAATTATGATAATGATTTAATTTTTGTCTTTTTTCTTAAGATTTATTTATGTATTTTATGTATATGAGTGCTCTACTTGCATGTATGCCTGCATGGCATCAGATCCCACTATACATGGTTGTGAGCCACCTGGCAGTTGCTGGGAATTGAACTCAGGACCTCTGGAAGAGCACTGAGTCATCTCTCCAGCCCCCATGATGTTTTCATTTTATGCACGGTGGGTTTTCCTGGAAACAGACCCTGAGACAAAGATCCTAGGTTAAGTTTATTGGAGAGGTCATCCCAGGAAGCACAGGTTAGGCAATGGAGAAAGACACGAAAGGAAGGAGACACTTGGCTAAGCAGGGTGCATTGTGCAGAACGTCACCGGAGACGGTACAGAGTACATTTACACTGTGCAGAGCATTGTAGATGAAATGAGCTAGCGGGAGGTGACTGGGGTGACAGCTTAGCTGGTAAAGCGCTTGCTTTGTAAGCAAGCCCAAGATCTGAGCTCCATCCCTAGAACCTGTATTTACAAAGCAAGAGATGGGCGTGGCGGCTGACAGGTTCAAAGGAACTCTGTTTGATTAACGTTAAAACTCTGATCTTTAGAAGAAGTCTTAATATAACAATAACATAGTGGGAGGGAAAGAAATCTGAAACATTTCTCATTTGCTCGGAACTCGTAGTCATGCGAAGTGCAAATGCCATTTGTTTACAATGGCGTACACCTTCAATCCCAGCACTGAGAAGCAGAGGCAAGCATCTGTGAGTTCAAGGCCTGTCTGTGGTTTCTAGAAATCCATGCATGATGAGTGAATCCCTGGCACTGACTGGCCAGCTAGCCTAGCTTCACTGGCAAGTTCCAAGCCAAGTGAGAGACCCTTTCTCAGAAAAGGGGGGCTGTGGAAGGTAGGCGCACAGTGATTGGCCAAAGTAGTTAACGCTGACTATCTGTTTGGATACCAGAACTCACGTGGCAGAAGGAAAGAACTGGTCCCATAAATTGTCCTGTGACCTCCAAATACACATGGTGGCAAGTGGAGAGAGAGAGAGAGAGAGAGAGAGAGAGAGAGAGAGAGAGAGAGAGAGAGA